>NC_045548.1:8587195-8757195 GCF_009769535.1 Thamnophis elegans
TCTATTAGCTATGTTGAACACAAATGAGGAGATGATCATTGAACATTAGTTGTGAGGAAGGTTGTTCTAAAAAAAGCATTCTATAAAGTTGGGGAAAAGAGAATTGTAGCGCAGGATAAAGAGCACATGTTTAAAGGATATATTAGAGAGCTTAAATGGAAATATCCTGAATGTTTGCTACTGCTGATTCATTCCGGTTTCTTTCATTTGTCCTTTTGATTGTCCCCGGTTCTCTTCCTTGAACTCCATGTGTTGCTACTTAAAATGCCACCAAAGTCTCGCCTGAACTTGGGCAGCGAGAACAGTGCGGCAGTCTTACATTCCTGACTGCTGAGTGAGTGAACAGCACATCAAAATATAGTCAAGCCCTTGCAGCCAAGCAATTCCTTTTTATGAGTTTCACACCCAAATTGCCCACGGATAATTGGTTGTGACGATGTAGGCCTAGATGAAAGCCATTTGATTTCGAGCAATTTCTATCAGACTCTGCTACCGATCACATCCTTTGCAGGTATCAGTTTCATGATGCTGTAATAGCAGGAAAAGAATCTTGGTTCAATGCAGAATGAGGTCACTCATGCCCTCGTCCTTTCTCACCTGGACTACTGTAACGCTCTCTACATGGGGCTGCTCTTGAAGAGCACTCGGAGGCTTCAACTGGTCCAGAATGCGGCTGCAAGGGTTATCATGGGGGCACCTAGGTGCTCCCATGTTACACCCCTTTTAGGCGGCCTGCACAGGTTGCCGGTTGTCTTCCGGGTGCGATTCAAGGTACTAATTATGACCTTTAAAGCGCTCCATGGCTTAGGCCCAGGGTACCTGCGAGACCACCTACTGCCACCGGTAGCCTCCCACCGTCCAGTGCGATCCCACAGAGTTGGCCTCCTCAGGGTGCCGTCGGCCAGTCAGTGTCGGCTAGCGACCCCCAGGGGGGGAGCCTTCTCTGTGGGAGCCCCTTCCCTCTGGAATGAGCTGCCCCCGGAGCTTTGTATAATTCCTGACCTCGGGTCCTTCCGATGCGCCCTAAAAACTTGGCTTTTCCAGCAAGCCAGCCTGGCCTGAACAAAACAAAATACATTATTGATTATTGTTAATTTTAATTGAATTTTTTTAATGTTATTGTTAATCTTAATTGGGTTTGTTTTTTGGATATTCTATCTATTTTTTTTAAACTTTTGTAATATGTGTTTTTTTTAATGTTGTATGCCGCCCTGAGTCCTTGGGAGACGGGCGGCATATAAATCCAATACACCAAACCAAACCAAAGTTGCCAGTTGAATCTCAGCCATCTTTAACTAAAGGATCTCAAAGGGCAGGAAGTTTTTAGTGTCGGACCCTGCAGAAGCGGTGCCAAGAGGTAATGTTGGGCCAGATGCTAGGGACCCTTTAGTCAACCATGACAGTGATTTGATGGGATTATGGTTAGGAGAGACTCACTGGATTCGAACACTCAGCTCTTGCAAAACTATGATTGAATTAAAGAACTTAGATCTCTACCCAAGCCTTCAGTGAGGGAGAGTGAGGTCCTCTCAATTCATTATGCTTGCCATCTTTTATATATTTTTATTTTATTTATTGTAATTTTTCTGTTTATTGTTTTCAGCCACCCGGAATCATTGAAAGTTGGGTGGCATACAAATTTTTTCTTTCTTCTTCTTCTTCTTCTTTCTTCTTCTTCTTCTTCTTCTTCTTCTTCTTCTTCTTCTTCTTCTTCTTCTTCTTCTTCTTCTTCTTCTTCTTCTTCTTCCTCTTCTCCTTCTCCTTCTCCTTCTCCTTCTTCTTCTCCTCCTTCTCCTCCCCCTTCTCCCTCTCCTTCTCCCTCTCCTCCTCCTCCCCCTTCTTCTTTTTCTTCTTCTTCTCCTCCTCCTCCCCTTCTCCCTCCTCCTCCTCCTCCTCCTCCTCCCCCCCTTCTCCCCTCTCCTTCTCCCTCTCCATCTCCTTCTCCCTCTCTCTCCTTCTCCTTCTTCTTTTCTTCTTCTTTCCTCCCCTTCTCCTCCTCCTCTTTCTCTTCCTCCTCCTCCTTCTTCTCCCTCTTCTTCTCCATCTCCCTCTCCTTCTCCTTCTTCTTCTTCTCTCCTCCCCCTTCTCCCTCCTTTCCTCCTCCTCCTCCTCCTCCTCCTCCGCCCTCCTCCTCCTCCTCCTCCTCCTCCTCCTCCTCCTCCTCTTCTTCTTCTTCTTCTTCTTCTTCTTCTTCTTCTTCTTCTTCTTCTTCTTCTTCTTCCCCTCCTCTCTCCTTATCTGGAATCTTAGGTTATGCACCTCTATTCTAAACTGGGTTTAAGGCTATTTCTACCATTAGCTTGACTTGAAACTTATAATTAATATAGAAATCAATACAGACACATATAAGTAATATAGAAGTTAGCTCTTAATTCAGCCTTCTCCAATCTCGGTACTCTACAAATGCTTTGATATTAGTAATTTCAAAAGCTCTGGAGCTGAAATCCAATATATTTAGAGGTTGAATAAGGCTGCGCTAATTTATGTAGCTTTTATTCCAAAACTATGATTTACTGTGTACATGTGAATTGAATTAAAGGACCTGGAAATGAATAGAGCACTTAGAACTCCCTTTGTTTAGTGTGAACTAAATCTAAAAAATGGATGGTGGCTATGGAAAACAAATATAATTTGTTTTTTTCCTTGTGATTGTCCCTCAATGGAGTGGAGAAACAGTTGGGAACAGATTAGGCTGTCAAACCTGTAACGGAGTAATTAGTAGTGAATGGGCATTTCCAAAGTGTGAGATGATTTAAACCTCTACAGTTAGCAGAGACAGCGAAAAAAATTACTGTAGGGTAAATCGGCTGAATTAAAACTCTTCAAACGGAAGCCATTCAGAAGTGCTGTTGCCAGCCCGTGATACCAGCTTTTCATATCCAACTTCCAGTGTGTTCATCAGTGAAACTACTCTGAGTTTCGATGGTTGGCCTCTTACGAATACCGTTAGTCAGTGAGAAACCTGGATGACAGAAATAGAGAAGAAGCTGTGGGGGGTGTATTCAGACTGATTCAGGTCTTGGGACTGAGTTAGTCATGGCTCAAAGGGCATCCGTTCCAAATAGGGTGAAGAATCGAACAATAGTGAGTTGGGTATGGGCTCATAAAAAAAAATGAGTACATTTTTTTCCTCTGGGTGTGTAGTGCTTGTGTTGTAATTAGAACAACATTAGTGACTTTACTGATCAGAATGGGAAATCACTAGGGCCATCATGATGCCTCAGGCAATGGCACGTCTCCCACAGCCCATGACAAATTGTATCCAGGAGAGATCAACTTTTTCTGGTATCTAGCCATGCAATTGTGGTTCCTTACAGCTTCAGCTTTTGGCGTGTCAAAGGTACTGTCAGGACCAATACTTAAATAACAGGGAAGGGAGTAGGTTCTCACAATTTTGCATTTTGACTTCCGGGGTCTCCACCAACTTTAAGACTTATGGACATCAAATCCCAGAATTCCTCAGCTGTTTGAGGAAATTCTCAGCCATCCTTGGAAGCTTTAAGACTTGTGGAC
Organism: Thamnophis elegans; assembly: GCF_009769535.1. NCBI lineage: Eukaryota > Metazoa > Chordata > Lepidosauria > Squamata > Natricidae > Thamnophis > Thamnophis elegans. The sequence continues at coordinate 8,590,709 of NC_045548.1, forward strand.
TTCAACTCCCAGAATTCCTCAGCTGTTTGAGGAATTCTCAGCCATCCTTGGAAGCTTTAAGACTTGTGGACTTCAACTCCCAGAATTCCTCAGCTGTTTGAGGAATTCTCAGCCATCCTTGGAAGCTTTAAGACTTGTGGGACTTCAACTCCCAGAATTCCTCAGCTGTTTGAGGAATTCTCAGCCATCCTTGGAAGCTTTAAGACTTGTGGACTTCAACTCCCAGAATTCCTCAGCTGTTTGAGGAATTCTCAGCCATCCTTGAAGCTTAAGACTTGTGGACTTCAACTCCCAGAATTCCTCAGCTGTTTGAAGGAAGTCTCAGCCATCCTTGGGAGCTTTAAGACTTGTGGACTTCAACTCCCAGAATGCCTCAGCTGTTTGAGGAATTCTCAGCCATCCTTGAGTTTTTATGTTTTTTTAAACATCCTTGGAAGCTTTAAGACTTTGGACTTCAACTCCCAGAATTCCTCAGCTGTTTTGAGGAATTCTCAGCCATCCTTGGGAGCTTTAAGACTTGTGGACTTCAACTCCCAGAATTCCTCAGCTGTTTGAGGAATTCTCAGCCATCCTGGAAGCTTTAAGACTTGTGGACTTCAAACTCCCAGAATGCCTCAGCTGTTTGAGGAATTCTCAGCCATGCGGCTGAGGAATTCTGGGAGTTGAAGTCCACAAGTCTTAAAGCTTCCAAGATTGGAAACCCATCCTATAGTCTTGACATGCTGAACAAAATTGTGGAAGGGTTTCTTCCAATGGATTCTGACCCTTCGGAAGGGTCCTTTGATGGGCAAAAGATCACCTGTGCAACTTGCTTGCTTGTTAAGAAGCAAATGCTGTGGCTCCTACTGAAGAAATAGCACAGGAATAATAGCTCAAAAGCAATGGAGCATCCTTAGAAAAAAAACGGTGTAATATTAGGAGAAGATCGGGATGTGGTGGCTCAGTGGCTAGGATGCTGAGCTTGTTGATCTGAAAGGTCAGCAATTCAGCGATTCGAATCCCTAGCGCCACATAGCTCCTGTTACTTGTCCCAGCTTCTGCCATTCAGCCTAGCAGTCGAAAGCATGTAAAAAATGCAAAGTAGAAAAATAGGGACCACTTTGGTGGGAAGGTAACAGCACATGTGTCCCTTCGCCATTGAGTCATGTTGGCCACATGTCCACATCTTCGGACAGCGACCCTCTTCGCTTAGAAACAGAGATGAGCAACAGCAATAGCAATAGCAGTTTGACTTATATACCGCTTCATAGGGCTTTCAGCCCTCTCTAAGCGGTTTTACAGAGTCAGCATATTGCCCCCAACAACAATCGGGTCCTCATTTACCCACCTCGGAAGGATGGAAGGCTGAGTCAACCCTGAGCCGGTGAGATTTGAACAGCCGAACTGCAGAACTGCAGTCAGCTGAAGTAGCCTGCAGTACTACACCCTAACCACTGTGCCACCTCGGCAGCATCCTCGAGCCGGAAACGACTAGCACGCATATGAGGGGAACCTTTTCCTAGGAGAAGATCTTTAATTATCTCATCAGGTTCTTGATCCAAAATTGACCAAAGTTGGAAAAAACTGATAAGACCCTGCATGGCCAACATGGTAAACTCCAACAGAGTAAATATTAAAAAAGTATGTATTCATGAGCAAACATAAAAAAATGACTGACTGGTGGAATTTTCTGGTTTGTTTTGCACATGATTTAAAAAAAAATATCTGGAGTATTTTAAAGAACCTTCTTGAAAATTCATTTGTCTCGATTGGCCTTAAAAGAAATTGCAAAGAGCCTTTGTGCTTTTATTAAGGATTGGCAGGACCTAGCTGACCTTGGCTGATTTATGAAAGCTAAGCTTGGTGAGGTCTGCTTAACACTTCAGTGGGTGAACACCAGGAAATACCAGGCTGGCAGACTATACTGAGAAGTCAAAACAAAAACATCCTGGAAATCATTGGCAAACCACTTCCATACTGTTGTAAAACAAAAACACGAGACCCCGGGGATGTTTTCTTTGTGAACTCACCAAGAGTAACAAGAAAATATACTTTACTGTTTGCAGGTGTAGGAAGTTATCACCCAGCCCTCTCCGAGAAAAAAGAAATATCCTAGGAAATATTGAAAAGGCAGATATTTCTCTGGATGTGAAAAGGAAGAAACATGTTTTAAAAGACAGAATAGCTGCCTGTAGCTTCCTGTCCATCCCCACTTTGTCAATGGGCCTTTAAGAAGGCCAAGCTAGTCCACTTTACATAATAAAGGCTTCTCCACTTCAGCTCCAGGGGATGGGATTAAAGCATGATAATATTGGCCCCAACTCACCACATGGCATCTGAGAACTCAATCAAACCTGGATTCAAAACGCAGCCTACAGAGTTGCCCAAATCAGAATACATTCTTACACAGGAACAGGAAACAGAGAGGTGGACTGAACAGGTTATAAAAGGCCTAGCAAGCCCCCTCCCTCAGCCCTTCTCTTTTCTCCACCAACATTGAAGCATGTGATCACCTTTTCTGTTCAGGGCTCAACCATGTGGCCCTGTCCACCAATAAACCATCTTTCCCAGCAGCCTCCATGTCTCCAGTGTCTTTTCCCCCACTTGGAGCTGAACCCAGAAGGACATTTCTTTCATCAATGGGTATATCTGGGCATTTAAATAGATATTAAATTTATATTTGAATTGGTGTTGAAAAAACAGCTTGTTACAAATAAGCTCATCTTACAAACATTTGTTTAATGGCCATTCAAGTTACATCCCCACGGTCACGTGATCAAAATTTGGACACCTGACAACTAGCATGTACTTACTACATATGTGGTGTCCCAGGGTCATAGGATTACCATCTGCCACCTTCCCCGCCAGCTTCTGACAAGCAAAGTGAATGGGGGGATGTCAGATTTACTTAGCAATCATGTGATTCACTTAAAAACTGCAGTGATTTGCTTAATAACAACCATGGTTTAAAAAAAATCAGGCATGAATTGTGGTCCTAAGCTTCTTGTAGGTTTATTAAAACCCTCCTTTATCATTTTTTTTCCTACAATTCATGGCTCAGACTCACTTCGTAGTAAAATTACAGACTGTTCCCCTGAGATACTGGAAGTTTGGGGCAATACTAATAAATTAAAATCATTGCACAGTAATTATGTCAACCCTCAACAACACTGTAATGGAACAAGAGTATGGAAAGTTCAGGGCATGGAGAGGAGGAAGAAGTTATTGGCATGAACAGAGTTAGTGATACACTCCAGGATCAAATGTATTTTGGTTTTAATGGTTGGAGTAGGTCCTAGTGCTATTCTTAACCAATCAGCAACATAAATAGGTGTGTCTTGTTTCTTGGAATCAGCTGCAGCTTCTTAGTAGCCAATGGTTATTCTAAATAATACGTTCACGCTTTTGAATTGGAAATGATTACCTGGAGAAATGCATGGCCACTTGAGATCTTTAGTCATAGATCTCTTTGGAACTGGCAGTACTACTACAAGTAACACTTCCTTTGCATCAACTGTTTTGTTTCCTCCCCCACTTAAAAAAAACATAGTTATCTATCTTTCTCACACAACCTCCTATGAATTTTGCCTGACCTATTCCTTGGATAAAGAAGAAAGATCGGAATGCCTTTAATTAGAAAAACGTGGTGCTCAGATAATAGCCAGAGAAGAAACATGTGGTTCAGTGGTGGGTTTCAAAAATTGTTCGAACCTACTCTGTGGGTGTGGCCTCCTTTGTGGGAGTGGCTTGCCACCCATGTGACCAGATGGAGTGGCTTGCCACCCATGTGACCGGATATGAAGATGCCGACGACACTTGTCAGAACCACCTTAAATTACCTCCCACACAGCACTGGCATGCATAAGAATATGATGTAAACTTGTTTTTTAAAAGGCATCTTTGGTTTGCGTTAAAACAACTTCAACACACGCAATGTTCTGATTGCACCACAAACGCAGTAGTCATCCTTACCTTTCACAGAGGCACTGAGTTTTATAAATAGGAGCAGGATAGTGTAGAATAATCATATCCAAGGACCAGTGGTGGGTTTCAAAACATTTTGCAACCTCTTCTGTAGGTGTGGCCTGCTTTCCGGGTCCACTGGTGGAACCTCTTCTAACCGGTTTGGTAGATTTGACGAACCGGTTCTACCGAATAGGTGTGAACTGGTAGAAACCCACCTCTGATGTGGTTAGTAATCAAATGAAATAGCTCCTGCAATAATGAACATAGATACTGTTTGAAACAATGCAAAAGATATTTTGTGAGAGAAACCAATTAATCCAGAGCATTCTTCCTTATTTTAATAGGATTATCTGAGACATGGAATCAATGGCTATCTGGCATCATTTTCACTATAAAGCAGCTCCTTATACTTACGTGTTTCTCTCTGTTTATGTTCCATCCTATTTGCACTTAGTTGATTAGTTCACATTAACTGGTTGATAAGCAGTCACTTAAGTTAGCTCCCTCTAGATTTCTGGGCTGCGGTTTTTATCATTCTAGCTAGAATAGTGTCCTGAGACTACAAGAATTACAGTCAAAGACGTAATAGCTGTTTTGAGTTTCAAGTCAACTGTTATAATAATAGTGTCAGGCCTGCAACGGTTCCTTTAAGAATCTTTGGCCTGCCACACTCTCATTAAGGGGGTTGGGAATAGTAAGGGGTAGAATGTGTTGTTTTCAAAATAAAAAAAATTCCTTTCTAGAAGCTCAAGGTCATCTTTTGTCTCCATACTTTCACACCTGACCGGAAGCAGCTGGGTGTGGATGCCAATGTGGAAGAAGAAGATTGGACCCTGTGATGGATTGTGGGTGTGGGGACAAGATCATGAACTTTTAACTGGGTGGGATTCTGATGTCATTTCCAGATTTGGGATTTCACAGAATGTGCTAAGATGTCTGATTTATTAAATTGGAACTTTAAGGATCGTTTTGCCTTGGACTCTGATTTAATTCTACATGATACTTGGAACGCCGACAAATAGATCGAGAGGGCAAACAGCATCTAGGCCATTTCATTTAAAGCATTTCAGTGGATAGCCTTGTGGAAAGCTCCCCCCCCCCTGCTAGAGAATGAACTATTTTGGGGAATATTAAGAGGCAGAATATTATATTTCTCCAAAGGAGAAATGAAGAAACATGTTCTTAAATCAGGGGTGTCAAACTTGCGTCGATGCGGCGGTGTCATGTGATATATTGGGACTTCCCCCCCCTTTGCTAAACTGGGTGTGGGCATGGCCAGCCTGTGACATATCCGGCCCATGAGCTGCGAGTTTGACAGACCTGTCTTAAAGGCAGAAAGCAGCCCCTTTTTCTTGCATAGTAAAACAGCCCTCAGCAGATGCCTGAAGTCTTTAGAGATGGATAATTTGTGCCCATTGAGAAATCCAGGCCAGCTTATTCAAAACACCTTCAGCCACAAGTCCCCAAAGTTGGGATTAAAATTTATGCCCCTCCCCCCAAATTCTATGGACAGGATGTGACCTTTTAGGAAATGTGTGTCAAACTCGCTACATCACATTGCCATCACGTGATGTATCGCAATGTTTTTTCCCCCTTCACGAAGCTGGGGTGGGCGTGGCCTGCACATGACTCATCCGCCCCACAGGCTTCCAGTTTGATACCCCTGTTTTAGGACATCATTCAATTGACCCATCACCATTAGAATAGCAGAAGATACCAGGTCCACTAGATTGCACCACCCCTGCATCATTTCTGAAATTGTATAAAAATCCTTGCACTCATCAAGGTCATTTGTCAGCTGTCCCAAAACCACATGCTGATTCTGCTTATCAATAAACTGACTGTTGTAAGTTGAGGACTACCTGAAGCTAGCTGTCTTAATGGGGGAAAAAGCCCCTCAGTTTCGATAGCCTTATTTATTTATCCCATTTACCATATGCCACAATTCGAAGCAATATGTATATATTGCATATAAGTATATTGAACACAGTGTGATTGTCCTGGCATTTCATTTGCCATAAAAACCAAAGTGAAAACAAATAACATCTATACTATTTAAACAGTGCTAGTATGGTACAATTATTTTTGACCATCAAATTCATTCTAATATCATGATGCATATCTCATTCCAGGCCCCCTTACCCTAATTTTTTCGTATTCCTATTTCCACTTCATGCTTCTAACCATTGATAGAATCTCCATGTGTTATAATAAGAGCCGAGGAGGCGCAGTGGTTAAATGCAGCACTGCAGGCTACTTCAGCTGACTGCAGTTCTGCAGTTCGGCTGTTCAAATCTCACCGGCTCAGGGTTGACTCAGCCTTCCATCCTTCCGAGGTGGGTAAAATGAGGACCCGGATTGTTGGGGGGCGATATGCTGACTCTGTAAACCGCTTAGAGAGGGCTGAAAGCCCTATGAAGTGGGATATAAGTCTAACTGCTATTGCTATTGCTATAATATTCTGTCTCTCCTTTGTCTTTCATTTTTAACATTAGCCTATCTATTTCTGCACAGACTAGTATCTTCCTTACTATTTCCTCCTCTGAAAGGTGTTTCCCCTCTTCCATTGCTCTGCATGCACCATTCTTGCTGTGGTCAGGATCCGTAGCATTAGGTATATTGTTCCTTTATCATAGCCATCTGTTATAATGCCTAATAGAAATAATTCTGGTTGAACTCTATGCGTTGTCTAACCATTTTTGCCTAACCATATTCAAAGCAATTCTTAATAGCATAAAGTGTTGCTGGGTATCCGACCAGGGATGAACCCAGATGGTGCACGGCGTCCTTCTATTTAATGGAATTCTGCTTGGCTCAAACAATGGATGTTAAGAACAGAAAGCATTTTTTGGGGGGGGGGGTGGACGGGACACGACAGCATGTTTGCCAAAGTTATTCTTATCGTTACACCCATTAACCACATCTATGGCATTAGCCCTAAGAATGCATTAACATTTCTCTTGGGGGGAGCCCTAGATGTTGAGAGAGCTGGCAGATTCTTAGAAAGCCTTCGTATCCATTTAGATGAGAGAAACTAGCAAGAGAGAAACTCGCTTTTTCTAGGAGCCAGGCCAATTTCATTAAAGCCAAAGCAAGGGGTGGGGTGGTGGAAAACAAAACTGTGAATGGCTATCCATTTCACAAGCTCATTTGGAGCTTCCCCAGGAGGATAAGACCGGCTGCACTTGGACACAAACATCATGTTAAACGGGATGAACCAGCAGCCTGATCTAGGACGGTAATTCATCTGTTTACAACTTGTTTGCAAAACCCGCTCCTTGTTTCTCGTGTTTGACATTTTTCTTCCTGGCTTTGGAGGTGTGGGGGTGGGGGGGGAGGAAAGGAGGGAAGGAAGAAATAATTATAGTGCACAAAAACACTCCAAACTGCCTGGCCGTGAATAGTCTCCTTTAGTTAATCTATCACCCTTTCATCTGTCAGTCTCTTGGCTTTAATGAACCAAAGAATTACATTGTATTGGGAATAGAAGAAGACATGGGCTGCGGAGTTCTTTTAGCAGAACTAATGCGGCCACCTTTGCAGATTTCTTGAACCGGAAATGCACTGTAAATAGCTAAAAGGTTTTTTTAAACCCAAACAAATAAACAGGGGAGACAAACTGAAAAGTTGAAAGGAGGACTGGTAATTGGGAATCCCTTAGGGATGAGTTGTAGAAATATTTGGATCCAATCTAGGTGGATTGAAGCTGCTGTTTGACTTTCTTTTGCTTTTCCTGATCAAAAACGTGGCTCTTGCCCCACCGGTTAATGGATAATAAATGTATCCTATCCTATCTGGACTTTCAGGACCAGAACTTTGGTTTATTAGTTTCCAGGTTATATTGTAGCTTATATATACGATGAAAGGGCAACTTGCATCTCTCCAAAAAATCTATCTCTACATTTTCTTTGGGGATTTGTTTGAAGTATCTTGTACCCAGTGGTGGGTTTCCAAAATTGTTCGAACCTACTCTGTGGGTGTGGCCTCCTTTGTGGGAGTGGCTTGCCGCCCATGTGACCAGATGGGAGTGGCTTGCTGCCCATGTGACCGGATATGAAGATGCTGACGACACTTGTCAGAACCACCTTGAATTACCTCAGACACAGCACTGGCATGCATAAGAATAGGATGTGAACTTGTTTTTTTAAAGGCATCTTTGGTTTGCGTTAAAACAACTTCAACACACGCAATGTTCTGATTGCACCACAAACGCAGTAGTCATCCTTACCTTTCACAGAGGCACTGAGTTCTATAAATATGAGCATGATAGTGTAGAATAATCAGATCCAAGGACCAGTGGTGGGTTTCAAAAAATTTTGGAACCTCTTCTGTAGGTGTGGCCTGCTTTCCGGGTCCACTGGTGGAACCTCTTCTAACCGGTTTGGTAGATTTGACGTCATTTGGAGATTCTAAAAATCAGAAAAACGTCTTGTTGTTTCTCCACTTCCCCTCAGGACAATTACCTTCTGTTGCCAATAACCTGCTTTCTAGCCCAGGTGCACCTCCAAAATGTATACTGAAAGAAAAATATGACGTCAAAAAATTGTTTGTCTTGCAAGGATAATAACAAGGTTCACAAATCCGTGAAACACTTGAATTTCTACTTCTTTTGAGGCTGGTTTTTTTCCACTTTTTTTTTTCTTGACACATGTAAAAGTGGTTAACATCAAACGGTCTCCTGTAATATTTTATGTTCTTAATAAATGCTGTTTTGTTGATCTAAATTATCTAAACAAAAATTCACATACAAGTGTAATAAAAGGTCCTTAAATACTTAATTCCATAAAATCCCAAAATATCATGTTAAGTATCTATTATGACAAGTTTTTTTGAAAATTTTTCGAAACAGTGTATTTTACTAAGAATGATTAAATTAAGAGTATTCTGTAAATTTTCATAGCTTTTTTCATGTACTTTAACTTATTTCAAAAACATTTGTTATGCATTTAGAAAACTAGGGGAAAAAGGACTTTGAAAATGGAGACACCATCTTTCTCATGTGAAATATCAGTGTAACAATGACCCCCAATTTAACCACAATTAAACACGGAAAATCAGGGCTCAGTGAACAATTAATTTGAATAAAAGTAATTACTTGGAATATGTGTGGGACATGGATTTACACTGAATTTCTAGGTATGATTAAAAGCCAATCTAATGTAAAGCAGAGGAAAAACAACCCCAGCATCTCACAGATGGCACTTGGAAGCCTCCGAGTGAGCAGAAGGGTCAAATGGATAAAATGAATGCCTTAGATCAAAAAAAGATTTATACGATCTGAAGAGAAACCAGAGTAGGTGAGGGCGATCTGGCTGCGACATCTGTCACCCCATTGATCGCCAGGGTTGATTCGGCTGATCTGGCTGGCTAGGCGGGTGTCCCCTTCCTCCCTCACCGCTCCATGTGCGCCCCTCCCGAAGCTGCGCGCTCGGTGGAAGAGGACGACCATCCTAGATATAAGGAGTGTACCGATCTTCGGTCAAGGGTATACGATAGCTGCGCTCCTCTGCTAGAACCTCCAAACAACCTCAATGCCTTAGATCAGGGGTGTCAAACTTGATTCATTGAGGGCCGCATCAGGGTTGTGTTTGACCTTGGGGGCCAGGGTGGCATGGCAAGATGGGCATGGCCAGCTCGAGGTCACTCGTGTCAGGGACCTCTGTGTCCTGCCAGCGAAAATGGCCTCCCAAGCTCCATTTTCAGCCACGACAGCCTCCCGACAGTGAAAACGGAGCTCAGAGAGTGCCGTGTGCAGACCCCCAACCCCAAACTCCGTTTTTATTGGCAGAGGATGGCAGGAGGCTGTTGCAGCCAAAAATGGAGCCTGGTAAGGCTGCATGTAGCCTTCCTAAGCTCCATTTTCACTGGCAGAAGCACCGTGGATCGGGCCTTTGCTGTTTCTAGGGTGCCCAGATCTAAGCACCCTGTGGGCCGGATCTGGCCCCCAGCCCTTGGGTTTGACCCCAGGACCCCTGTCTTAGATTCTGCAGAGTCATTTGTAACAAGCCTGAAAAGCCCACTTGGCAGTGAGCAGGTTAAGTGCTAAAATTTACCCATTTTGTCTCTGAAAACCTTAGGTTAAAAAAGGAAGTGAAAATATAGCCCCACTTTCTCCAGGGATGTCATAAAATTATGATTTTTAGCTTGTTTCTTATACTGTAAACTATCATGGGTTATATTCAGAGGTGGGTTCCTACCAGTTCGCACCAGTTCGGCAGAAGCAGTTCGTCAAATCTACCGAACCGGTTAGAAGAGGTTCCACCAGAAAGCAGGCCACAGAAGAGGTTCCAAATTTTTTTGAAACCCACCACTGACACAGAGAGAGAGAGAGAGAAGAGAGAGAGAGAAGAGAGAGAGGGGAGAGAGAGAGAGAGGGAGAGGAGAGAGAGAGGAGGAAGGAGAGGAGAAGAAGGGAAAAAGAAAAAAAAAAAAAAAAAAGAAAAAAAAAAAAAAAAAAAAAAAAAGAAAAGTGAGAGAGATGAAAAAAAGGGAAAAAGGGACAGAGAGACAAAAGGAAGGAGAGAGAGAGAGAGAGAACACATGGCCGGCAAGCCACTCCACCAGGTCACATGGCCAGCAAGCCACTCCCACAAAGGAGGCCACACCCACAGAGTGGGTTTGAAAAATTTTTGAAAACCACCACTGGTTATATTTGAGTAATTATGATGTACTTCTCCTTATTGATGATGATGATGTTATCCGTTCAGTCGAGTCCTACACTGGGCCAGGTCTTTCCATATCTTCTGATTTTTTACTACTCCATTGAGTTTTGATGGCTGGCTTTCCTTTCACTGCTACCTCTTCCAATCATAATTGCTTTCTCCATTCACCTGTGTGGCCTAGCCAAACATGGACATTTTCCTTATCATGTGTATTTTAATATCTTGGAGGATGTCTTCTTCTTTACTGAAATATACAATCAAACAAGGCCACCTATCAGGACCCAGGATGTTTGCCTCCTCTTTTGCAGTCCCTGCCATCTAGACTGAGGTTCTCACTGAGGTCTGGATGGCTTCCATCCTCTTGGTTTTCTGAAGAATCATGAAGATCTGTCTGTTCTGCCAGGCCTTGGGCTAGGGTGGCTAGTGCCCTTCTTTCTGATTGCGGGTTGCTGGTGGGGTGTGGGATTTGGCCTGGATTCACCATTTTGCTTTTCTTTCTTTTGTTGTTGTGTTTTTGTACTGTTTGATGTATTACGAGCTACCTCAAAGTTATTTGGAGTCAAGTAGCATCAGATCAGTGGTGGGATTCAAATAATTTAACAACCGGTTCTCTGTCCTAATAACCAGGTGGGTAGGCGGAGCTTAGTGGTCATGTGACCGTGTGGGCATGGCCAACTCAACATTACTCAGGTCGATGGGCGCTTCGCCTTAGCTGTTAGAATGTAATAAGGGTTAACTGGAGAGGCAGTTTCTGTAAGCAGGGCAATAAAGATTAAGCTAGAAACAACACTAGAATGTTTCCTTCCTGCCTTCCTTACAGGATTAGCCCTGTAAAGTGGGGAAAAAAACACAAAAGAAGATTTCTTCCAACAAGCGGTTCTCTTAGAAAGTTAAGAACCGGTTCTCCTGAATAGGTGCGAACTGGCTGAATCCCACCACTGCTTATAGCACTCCAATCTGCATGATCTGACTGGGAGCGTTGAGAATTGAAACCTAGGTTTACTGAAGGCAACAATTGAGGAAGAGAGTTTAATCAAAGGTATGTCAGCAAATATTTATGAGTCCCTGAAGGGATCCTCTTAGAAACCTTTCCACAGGTCAGTGAATATTAGAAATAGTAAATTACACAAGGATTGTCTCACTCACCTTGATGGTTTTAAAAAAACCTAGCATTGCCTTAATGATTAAGGCTTAATCATGCTTTTAAAGGGCTGAAAAAATGTTATCATGTTAACATTTAAAACCATTTGAATAAGCTACATTCAGGTAGTCACTGAATGCAGAAAAACCAATCAAAATGCTGCTATTTTGAATCACAACCAAGATTATGACTTTTAAAATGATTTTCTTGTCAACATCGACCATTGAAAATAAACGAAGTTTTACAGCAACGTATTTTAAAGTCTTTTCTTTTTGTCCATGTGGCACTGAAACAGCTTCAAACACACTAGTTGGCAAGTTATTCACTGTTAACTTTCATTTATGACAAATAAATGTCCCCAGAGAAACAGTACCAAGATACTTGAAATCTAAAAGTTGAAGGTGCAACGGAGGGACCATGTTTGATGGAATAAAACAAACTTCACAAACATTTTGAGACAACTGAAAAATAGTCACCATTTTGGCATTTAGCATTTGTGACCTGTGTTCTTAGCTAGGAATATAGTTTAATGAGAAAAGGGGGACAGAAAGATTTAATAAATCAGGGTAGCATTGGGACAATTGTCTCCATATGGTGAGAGAAGATGGAGAGAGAGGCCTTACAGTAACAACTGGCTAATGGTATGCTAGGGGGAAAGCTAGTTTATAGTAAATCATGGGCAACCATCAAAGTGTTTCTTTAATCGCTGATAGAATTATGATCTTTGGTAGTTATGTGAATTCTTTGCATTAATTGTATAAAAATTAAACACTCTCCTGAAACCCATGAGCCATATAATCGGAATGCAACATTACATTTTGTCAAATTGCAGCATTGCTACAGTTGTGACATGATCTGTGGTCTAGTTGATATGATGACAACATGATAATTCAGACTTGGACCGACTGAATACAAATAACTGCAAGGGGCTGAAGTAAATATATGTACTTCTTTTGAAACAGTTTCAAGAATTCAGACAGAGAGTCGGGGATTTTAACATACTTTGCAAGTCAGAACAAAGCGTGCAATGTTAAGAACTCTTTTTAAATAGTGGTATTTGTTGTATCCAAGAGCAGAATGCCTCTAAACTCTTGGGATACGCCATTCCAAAATCTCTCTGATAGTCAAGCAGTCTGGGGCTGGAATACAACAAGTTTCTAAAATCGATATAATATAAAATGTTACCCATGAAAGAGAGATTCTACCTATCTATGGTTCACTAGCAACTTTTAAAAGAAGTACGGAGGCACAAATCACTTGGCAGAAAAACAAGCCCATGTTACTCAAAATCCCCCCACCCCAAAAAAGCCATCTTTGTGAGAAAAACATGCACAGCTTCTGGGAAAAGAAATTTTACATTGACACCCCCCCCCCTTTAAAAAAATGTGCTGCCTTCAGCAAGCAGGATTTCCCCAGAATTATAGACATACAATTCTAGGAATTTCCAGCTAATGCTGGGGAAAAAATGGTTTAAATTGTATTCAACATTTTAAAGAACTGTACTGGTTTTCAAAAAAGATACAAAGTTAAAAGATAAACAGAAAGAGGAAAAGAAATTAAAAAAATGCTTCGAAGACAATAGAAGTGCAGAAAAGAAAAGAGAAGGAAAAAAGAAGGAAAGTAGGGAAAGAATAATTTTCAAGTTCTTTTGGTAGTTCGTTTTTTTTTAAAGAGATAATTAAAAAAACCAGTTCTGGTATTGATCAATTTTTTAAAAAAAGGATGAGGTAGATGTAGAAAATGAACATTTCAATGAGTTGTTACCTGCTCCATCATCACCTGCCCTCCTCAATTAACCAGGTAAAATATTGAAAACTGCATCCTCCAAAGGACCTTTCATTGGTTGGAATCTTTAATTGGTTTATGACTGTTAATGAAAAAAATTATTGGGCAAAGTATGAAGACATCCTTGAGTTGAGATTCTTAGTGATGACATGGACACATCCATGAGGTTTGCTTAGCAAAAGAATGGAAGTAGATTTGCCATTGTTTTTTCCCAAGGATTGTTTTTCAGTGCTTCACACTGTTCAACTACTTTCTCCTCTCTCTCTCTCTCTCTCTCTCTCTTCTCTCTCTCTCTCCCTCCCTCCCTCCCTCCCACTCTTTCTTTCTTTCTTTCTTTTTCTCTCTCTCTCTCTCTCTTTCAATTGTTTCTTCATTAGTCTTGTTCAGATCAAAAAGTCATTTTGCAGGACTAATTCTTTTACTAACAGAAAGATCTTGCATTCCTATGCTTTAAGGGATCAATATTCATCTAGACACGGAAGAAGAAAGACGCATTTGATTTGACGCATTTGCTATTATATGTTGCCTGTCAGCATTTGCAGGAGATCTTCTTAGAAAGAGACAAGGCAGAAATGTTTTGTGCAATACAAGCCATCCTTTCAGAGGTACTGTTGCAGCAAGATTTTCCATGGCCTTTTTCTTCCATCTCTCTTTTTAATCATGAGTATGGCTATTGAGTTTGAAGCTACAGTATGTCATTATTATTCTGGTGTGCATTTATCTTTTCCATTTGTTAGTTTGGCGAAAAAATATACACTGAGAATTGAAAGTTGACAATATTACTTAGGTTTCCAAATACATTTATAAGCCCAGTAAAGGACTCATAATTTCTGCATTCTGTCTCTCCTTACAGAATGAATGCAGCAGCAAATTTATGCCAAGTTTTGGGAGAACATCTGGATAATTCCAGATTAGGCTGACTCAGCTCCCTGAATAAATTAAGATATGGTCTGTCTCCACTGCTCCTCTGCTTTCTCTACTTTTCTATCTTCAGATAGCATTTCCCACACTTGTGCGCTGTAGGAGATCCAAGAACATACCCCCCACCTCTCTCATCGAATCCCACTTTCTTTCTTTCCACTACACGACACTCTATCCTTGTTAATGACTACTGAACAGGGTTGGTTTGGTTTTTAGTTTTGGTTTGTTGGATTTATATGCCGCACTTCTCCCAAGGGCTCAGGGCGGCGTACAACATTAAAAAAAAGCACATATTACAAAAGTTAATTTTTTTAGATAGAATAGCCAAAAAACAAACCCAATTAAGATTCACAATAACATTTTAAAAAATCGATTAAAATTAACAATAATCAATAATTTATTTTGTTTTGTTCAGGCCAGGCTGGCTTGCTCTCTACATGGGACTGCCCTTGAAGAGCACCCGGAAGCTTCAAGAATGCGGCTGCGTGGGTTATCATGGGGGCACCTAGGTGCTTCCATGTTACACCCCTTTTAGGCGGCCTGCACTAGTTGCCGGTTGTCCTCCGGGTGCAATTCAAGGTACTAATTATGACCTTTAAAGCGCTCCATGGCTTAGGCCCAGGGTACCTGCGAGACCACCTACTGCCACTGGTAGCCTCCCACCGTCCAGTGCGATCCCACAGAGTTGGCCTCCTCAAGGTGCCGTCGGCCAGACAGTGTCGGCTAGCGACCCCCAGGGGGAGAGCCTTCTCTGTGGGAGCCCCTTCCCTCTGGAATGAGCTGCCCCCGGAGCTTCGTATAATACCCGACCTCCGGTCCTTCCCACGCGCCCTAAAAAGTTGGCTTTTCCAGCAAGCCACCCTGGCCTGAACAAAACAAAACAAATTATTGATTACTGTTAATTATAATTTTAATTCTTTTAAAAAAATGTCATTGTCAATTTTAATTGGGTTTGGGATATTCTATTTAATTTTTTTAAACTTTTGTATTATGTGTTTCTTTTAATGTTGTACGCCACCCTGAGTCCTTGGGAGAAGGGTGGCATATAAATCTAATAAACCTAAACCTAAAAATCATTGAAAAGCCTGGCCTTTAGCCAACTTTTTGTTTCCCAATAAAGGTCATCTACGCCAACCTTAACTCACAATTACTTGGATT
This sequence comes from Thamnophis elegans, assembly GCF_009769535.1. NCBI lineage: Eukaryota > Metazoa > Chordata > Lepidosauria > Squamata > Natricidae > Thamnophis > Thamnophis elegans. Next base: position 8,606,321 of record NC_045548.1, read on the forward strand.
ATGTTACAAATCTTCACAATGGGAAATACTGCATTTGTTGTCAGGACAATTGATGTTAAATGTTATGCAACTATATTTATTGGTGCACAAATGCATCAATAAATTTCTTTTCATTAATTCAGCCTTCCTTGATATAAAGAGGATGACCTTGGTGAAGAGAGGGAGAACCCATTACTAAGGCAACCGGGAGTTAAACGAAAGGCCAGACAAGGAGGAAGAGGAAGTATATTTAGATTTACAAGATGTTGTTACTGTAACCAAACTGAATAAGATGTGTTTCTTGAACTGGTCTAGAGTTAACACATTCTTGCTCTTTCCTGTTGGCCATCCAACTGAATCAAATCCAATCAATCATTTTTTCTCTTCCTTCCCCTTGATTCTAACTAGCTATGTTTCCACACAGTTAAACAAGTTAGATAATCTTTAGCATTGTGATTTCTCAAGACCAGCAAACATGTTTGTACACGCTGACCAACTTATACTGAAATGCCAGTCATAATAGATAGATAAATAGATAGATAGATAGATAGATAGATAGATAGATAGAGATAGATAGATAGATAGATAATAATTTCTCATGCTAGCTGAAAAGTTAAACAGCATAGCTTAACCTATGACCTGTCTAGTATATAATGTGAACAAGGATTTCCCAGTTTTCTCTCTCATAGCGAGATATAGTAATGAGTCTTGCTTTTGACCACTTATTTAGAATGTATTTATTACAAGCGTATTGCATATTTCAGGATAAAATGGAAAAAAAAACCCTACTAAAAGCAGCTTACAAGCGTCATTAATAAAATTGAATTAAATTATAATGTCTATTTAAAAATTACTCATATTTGAATTTCTTTCCACAGGGCAACTGGTGATAACACTACAGGCTGCTACATTTGCTAAAATGCAGTGAGTATGGACTAATCCTTAATTCTAGGAACAGAATTAATTTTAGAAACAGATTTGTGGCTTCTGCATTCAGGTTGTTTTACATCAGCAAGAGTGAATCTATGCCAAATGTGTCAAAGGTGACACACCACAACCTTTTGAGTGATATGCCAGCATTCATCATTACCTGACAACTATTCTTGAAACCACATCCCATTTCTCACAAGAGGGTATGTTCTCATGCAGCTTCTGGAGCCTTTGAAAAGGCTCCAAGAACAGGGTACATCCCAAAGGTGCTTGTTCAAAAGGCAACTAGACTTTGTTTTTCTTTGAAGGCATTTTGCTTTTCACCCAAGAAGGTTCTTCAGTTCAGAACTGAAGAAGCTTCTTGGGTGAGAAGCAAAACATCTTCAAGGAAAACCAAAGTCCAGTTGCCTTTTGAAAAAAGTACCTTTGGGATAACCATGATCTTGATGACTGAAAATCTCCATGGGCACACTTTTTTGGAGGCTGAAGAGGCTGCAGAATTCTTTGAAACAGCTTCAAGAACGAAAGCTTCATTGCTTTGATTAGTCTGACTTTGGGCCTGTCAACCCAAAGAGAACAACTCCTGAAGATTAAGTGGCACATGGCAGATGCTGGAGCACAGGGCAGGGGTGGGTTGCAACCGGTTCGCGGCGGTCCCTGCGAACCGGTTGGTCGGCAAACCCGGAAGTAAGTAACTTCCGGGAACGGCGAAGGGCGCACCCGCCCGCCCGTGCTCCTTACCCGGTTTTGACGAGTTCTGCGCTTCCACGCATTGCAGGATGCATACAGCGCCTGAGTGATCCTCCAGGAGCAGCTGGAGCATCGCACAGACGCTAGTACTCATGCGTGCACCGCGCGCATACACAAGGACGCCGCCGGCCCCGTTCCAACCGAACCGGTTGGAACGGGGAAAGAAACCCACCCCTGGCACAGGGGCACAGATGATGTTTCCTCCTGTTTGATTAATATGTAGGAAACTGTTCTGAATAATGGCACTGTTTTAATAATGATTCTATTTTTTCACCATTGTTTCACATGTGTCAACTTTGCTTCACTCCTATTTCATTTTTGCAATTATTTGATAATTCTTTATGTAACACACGTGACTGAACTGTACTTAAAAAAATATAAATGCATATGTACAGAATTGTTCCTCTTTTATTTAGGTTTGTGTGTGTGTTTGTGTGTTGTGTGTGTGTGTGTGTGTGTGGTGTGTAGGCAGGTCATGAAATGCTAGCAGAGTCAAACTAGACATTTTCTGAACTTTGGACATGTCAAGCCCAAAAGGTTCACCATTTCTGGCCTACAGGATTCAAAAATGGACCCAGAAGTGCTCTGGGTGTGAGTGCTTGTGAGGCTAAAAATATAAAAGGACTTTAAAGGAAATAAGCAGCCTATTACTCAGACTCCAAGATATTGTAAAACAATGAGGTATCACAATACCTACCTAGAAGAATACATTTACAGAAGAATGGTCAAGGGAAACCAACAGCGTACATCTGACAATTCCAAAATTAAGCAACAGCAGGATCAGAGATGAGATGGAGCATGTAGAATTACATCTTTGAGAGTGGAGGTACTGTATATCTTATTATAATTAGCATTTTAAGCTGTTCTGCAAATATAGCAATTCTGTTTTTATTACAGTCAGCCCAATATGGAAGCCATCTTGTTTTTTTCCTCCAGAAAAAAATAGTGTATTCAAAGAAGATTAAAATAGAAAGCCCTTACGCAAGAACCACAAAATCTCCAGAACCGTAAAGCCTACAAACTTGAAATTTGGCATGCTAAGGAATTAAATGTTCTACTCCCCCTCCCCACCTGAAAAGAAATCTGTTCCAACTGCCACTTGCCTCACATTACTCAGTTCAAACTGTCAGATATTCCACTCCTTCACTCAGGAGTGGTCTGGGGCTCCTTACAGTACTAAATGTCACCCTCACCAAAATGACCACACCTTCCACCTATGGAACTGCTTCCAAACTCAAGGTGGTGGAAGATATATTCCCTTATGAGCTTCAATCACCCACCCCCACTGAGCCAACGGATTGTGAACTAAATTTCTCCTGCACAGTGTCCTAGCCCCAAATCACTTCTTACAATGACCTCATCACTTCAGATGAATCTCTTTCTTCTACTGTAACATCAGTTCAAGGGAAAAGAGGGGAAAAAATCCAGAAAAAGTTTTACAAATACGATTAGGAAAACAAAAGTAAGGGAAGCTTTTCTGTAACGGAAATGTAGCTTGCCATCTCTAATGAAATAATACAGTGCCCTTTTAAACTACTTATTAATTTCAAGCTTTAAGTGCCAATTTATCAAGCCCGATCATAACTACTTAGAGGTGGGTTCCTTCTGGTTCGGACCACTTTGGCCGAACCGGTAGTAGTATGCTGGCCTGGGTCACAGAACCGGCAGTGACCCAGGCTGGCCACGCCCTCGAAACAGTTCCCCGGTCGCCACCATTGCCGCCACCATCTCTTTTTTTGAGTTCTGTGTCAGTGCAGAACAATTTCCATTGAATTGTTCATGCGCATCCAGTGCATGCACAGGACTGAACTGGCAGTAATGCCAGCTAGAACCTACCCATGTATGTACACACACACACACACACACACACACACACACACATATATATATATTACAAATACATACCTATTTCCCTGGCTCAGCTGATAAAGCTGATAAAGGGGTTGTGACGCAAAATACATACATACATACACACATACACACATACACGCATACGTGCGCGCGTTGATGCATGTGTGCATGTGTGCATGTGTGCGGATGTATGTATGTATGTATGTATGTATGTATGTTTATGTATCAGCAATAAGAGAAAGCCAAGATTGAAATTCCAAAGCCTTCTATTAACAAACAGTTATTGTGATCAACTCATAGAAAATTTACCATGGCTGATGGGAACCATCTTGTTATTTACCTGAAACCAGTCTACTTTTGCTAGCCTATTTTTCTTTATATGGCTCCACTCAGACTATAAAGTTTTCTCCATATTCCATGATGACCTCAGTGAAGGTTTAACAAATGTTATCAGTGTCTGCTCCATTGTTAAATGCCAGTAACTGAGAATGGACTGGGAAGGAGAACCTGCCAAAAAGTCTCGGATAGTGGGGAAATTCCTACCCCGGAGTCCATCGGCACTTGGAAAACAATGACTTTGATCAAATACTCCCTTTGAGGAATGCTGATTCAAATACTTTACATATTTGCTTGGCAAACAGCTGGTGCTCTGTGGCAAGTATGTTTTGCTAAGGCCACATCTGAAGACGCTAATGTTATGTCCTCCTGAAACACGTGTAGTTATTGTTGTTCTGCTTGGCTTTCAATAGTTTCATTGAGAGTGAAAGAATTTCCTTACTTTTGTTGGTTTCCACTCCAGGGGATGCATGAGGATGTTGCATATGTCGCACAACTTTTTTCACTGATATTATCAGAATAGTCTGTAAAAAAGTATTTGGAGGAGTTTCCTGTGCAGCGCGCAAGCCAGCCAGAAGTTTCACAAATGACGCCAAGAACAAGTGTTGAAACCCATTGGGTCACTTTGGAATGTCGACTTTCTATCCTGATGGAGAAATGGGAAGAACGTTGTACAAAAATGGGGCTTCTTTGTTCAGATTAGAAATGCAAACTATTTATTCTTAATGCCAATTGGTGGATATGACTCCTTTCTTTTCAGGCCACAAAAGAATAGTGGTATACAGTGACTGGTAGACTATTGTTCTAAGCTCTAAACAAGAATTTATTAATAAAATTTATAGGTCTTTTCCCTAAGTCCCAAATTACAATTTATATCCAAGTTATTTTTGCTAATTAAGGTTGTCATTTCATTATTGTTATCGTAGTTAATTATATGTTAACAAAATGAACATTTAATAAGAATCTAAAACAATCTACAAAATACTAACATTCCTACTTATTAATCACCAAAAATTCTCATTAACATTTCCTTGTTCTTATTGTGGTTAACAAAAAAAAAATATTATTTACTATTTGTATCACATCTCCTGTCTTCAGACCCAAATTAATTATACCTTCATAACAAAGTCTAAACAAAAATTTATTAATAAAATTGATAGGTCTTTTCACCAAATCCCAGGTTAGAATTCAGTATTGCAGGCAAACTCTGCCCACAGTCTGGAGTTCGATCCAGACGGGATCAAGGTTGATTCAGCCTTGCATCTTGCGAGATTGGTAAAATGGGGACCCAGATTGTTGGGGGCAATGCACTGACCTTTTAAACCACCCAGAGAGCGATGTAAAGTCTGTATGAGTGGTATATATTGAAAGTCTATTGCTATTGTAGCAATGGTGGGTTTCAATTTTTTTTCGAACCTACTCTGTGGGTGTGGCCTCCTTTATGGGAGTGGCTTGCCAGCCATGTGACCTGGTGGGAGTGGCTTGCCGTCCATGGTTTTCTTTTTTTCTCTCTCTCTTCCTTCCTTTTGTTTCTCTGTCCCTTTTTCCTTTTTTCTTTCATCTCTCTCTCTCACTTTTTCTTTTTTCTTTCTTCCTTTCTTTCTCTTTCTCTCTTCTTTCTCTCTCTCTCTCTCTCTCTCTCCTCTCTCTCTCTCTCTCTCTGAGTGTGTGTGTGTGTGTGTGTCAGTGGGGGTTTCAAAATTTTTTGGAACCTCTTCTGTAGGTGTGGCCTGCTTTCTGGTGGAACCTCTTCTAACTGGTTCGGTATATTTGACGAACTGGTTCTACCGAACTGGTGCGAACTAGTAGGAACCCACCTCTGATTGAAAGTCTAAGTGTTATTGCTATCGTAGGTACAAATGGTCCCTGAATAAGAGGTTGTTAAATGAGAATTATCTATCATCAATGGAATTATATGAGTTGAAGTTGCAGCTCATCTAAGGCCCACATCCAATGTAGAAAAAGATGTTTCTTAAAAGGACACTCATGCATTGCTACTAGGACACAATAAGTTATTTGAGGCTGCGGGAGGGGATTTTCATTTCAGTGTGCAGCTTTCCTTTGCCTTCATGACCCTGATGGGCCATAGGAGTTTCTTTTGCCATTGGTTGTAATATGCCAGGAGTCTCCAAACATGCAAATTGAAGACCTGTGGACTTTGACTCCCACAATTCCCCAGCCAGCATGACTGGCTGAGGAATACTGGGAATTGAGAGCCGAGGTGGCGCAGTGGTTAAATGCAGCACTGCAGGCTACTTCAGCTGACTGCAGTTCTGCAGTTCGGCGGTTCAAATCTCACCGGCTCAGGGTTGACTCAGCCTTCCATCCTTCCGAGGTGGGTAAAATGAGGACCCGGATTGTTGTTGGGGGCGATATATGCTGACTCTGTAAACCGCTTAGAGAGGGCTGAAAGCCCTATGAAGCGGTATATAAGTCTAACTGCTATTGCTATTGCTAATTGAAGTCCGTACGTCTTAAAGTTGCCAAGTTTGGAGATCCTTGTAATAGACCAAGACAGCCATCCCTCTGGAATGTCTAACTGACTATACGGTTTGACGAAGCCCTTCATGATTCACTTTGTACTACTTCACTGACCTGATGTCACCTAATGGCTCATGGCTCTAGGCTTCCTCTTCCTAAGACCAGCTAGCAGCTGGGAATCTCTTCCTCCTATGGCGAGGATTCCCTCCTAGTTCATTCCTAACACCCTGAATCATTTCCTCTCACCTTAAGATCTTCACCAGCATCAGCCTGACTCATGCAAGACCCAAGCGAGGAACAATACTTCTACCACGTGACTCCTGGCTTTGGGATCCATCCGCTTCGTTTCGCCCCATTTTTTTTCTTGCAAATATGCAAGGAATGCTTTTCATAGGCTGAGGAATGGCTGTTGCTTTTGCTGAAGTAACCTCCGGTTTGGATTGTTTCCTTATCAACAAACAGGAAAGATGGGGACCAGACGATTCCGTGCAGCTGAGGTTCAATCGGTTTAAAAAAACAAGTCACAGTAATTTGTATATAGATGAAATCGTTATATCTGAATTGTAGTAATTGGAGTAGGGGGTTTTCTTCTCTTCCTTTTTTCCGCTTAAGATTTTGTCATGATTTTATTTTTAAATCCATTTGTAGTTGTAAATAAAACATTAAATATCAGAAAATCTATCAGTTAGCCCAGCAATGGCGAAACTTTTAGACACCATGTCCAAATTGCATGCATGTGTGCCAGTGGTGGGATCCAAATAATTTAACAACCGGTCCTCTGCCCTAATGACCATCTGAGTAGGCGGGGGCTCGGTGGTCATGTGACTGGGTGGGCGTGGCCAACTCAAGGTCACTCAGATCGATGGGCGCTTTGCCTTAGCTGTTACAATGTAATAAGGGTTAACTGGAGAGGCAGTTTCTGTAAGCAGGGCAATAAAGATGAGGCTAGAAACAACACCAGAATGTTTCCTTCCTGCCTTCCTTACAGGATTAGCCCTGTAAAGTGGGAAAAAAATAATATAAGATTTCTTCCAACAACCGGTTCTCCGAACTGCTTAGAAAGTTACCAACCGGTTTTCCCGAATAGGTCCGAACTGGCTGAATCCCACCACTGATGTGTGCCCAAACTGAAAGTGGAAACAGTGTGGACATGTGCATGCACAGACATGCACACATGTGCAGCAGAGACCTGAAGACCAGCTGGATGGTGGGAGGTGGGGCATCCCAACACCGGCAGCGCAATAAGGTCTTTTTCGTGAGCTTTTGTTGTCGTTGTTTGTGGGGAAACAGAAGCGCATGAAAGAAACGCCACGGAGATCTGACCTGGGGTGACGGCACATGTGCCAGCAGAGAGCTCTCTACATGCCATCACGGAGTTAGCCTATTGATATGAAGATGTCCACAGGAAGGGAGTGAAGAAACCAAGATAGTGACCACAACTATGGGATTCAATCCCTGCGGCCCCTTTGCATGTGGGACACAATTGTGTCCACCAACTTGACATCCCCCCTTTTCCTGGGACATCTCTGTGTCTGTACCAATAACTTTGAATCTAGTTCACTTAGGATGCAAATAATTGACGATGGGTTTGTATCAGTGGTGGGTTTCAAATTTTTTTAGAACCTCTTCTGTAGGTGTAGCCTGCTTTGTGGGAGTGGCTTGCCGGCCATGTGACTGGGTGGGCATGGGCAACTTCTAAAATGTGGTGAAACTCACTTAACAACGCTCTTGCTTAGCAACCAAAATGTTGGCTCAGAAACTCTGGCATTGAAGCGTGCAAGTCTTAAAGCTGTCAAGTTACAAGACCCTCACACCCCTAACCCTTGAGAAGAAAAAACCCCAGGGGTGTTCAAACTTGACAGCTTTAAGACTTGTGGACTTCAACTCCCAGAATTCCTCCTCTTGCTCTTCATCTTGATGATGTGCAGACGGGCGGGGGGAGGGAGATGGAACCGGTTCTAAACGGCACTGTAGATTTGTGGAACTTCTTCTATAGAAGAGGTTAGAACTGGCAGGAACCCCTGGTTTGTATCCTGCTCTTCATCCAGGCAGGCAATATTAAAAATTGTAGTAAAACCAAACAAAAATAACATACGGCAGAAAATGGTTTTCTTAACGATTAACAATGCGGGATATGTAATCATATATCTTAGCTCATCTAATCCATGTCACTAAACAATTTCAAATTCTCTCCCTCCCTTTTTTCTCTCTTGGCAAAACAGCTGGATCCTTTTGGAGCTCATGGTGTAAATTCTGAAGAGAAGCTGATTATCTGGAACATAGTTGCAAGTAGGATTACAGTAGTTTTGCAGTGGTACATTACCTAGGAGCGTGTGAATAGATGTGTAGTGTGTATATGTATACACATGCACCCACACATTCACATTATAGTTCTCTGTTCTGACCCCCGTCGTCCTACACCAAAGCACGCCAAGACAAAGATACTTCCAGGATTTATTAAAACACAGACAGGACCTTGGCAGCAATCCAGCAGTCCAGACTTTGGCAGCAATCCAGCACAGACTAACCTTGGCAGCAATCCAGCCTGCCAAGCTAGCCACGAGAGTTCTCCAACTTTAGTGAATACGTTGACTCCTGCAAAGGGTGGGAGCACAATCATTCCTTTTATAGTCTTGAGAGGAGCCTAATTACCTCCAGCTGAGTGCAATTATCTCCTGTAACTATGTAACTGCTCCTTACGCCTATTAGCTCTTCGCTGCCAGGCATCCAGGAACAACTCCCTTGTCTCCTCCCCACTGCTCCAATGCATGACGTCGGGATCACACTCCCTTGTCTCCTCCTCACTGGTCCAAGGCTCAGGCGCCTCCTGGTGGCCAACCAGCCTCTCTGCGCCCTGCTTGGAGTCGGCACCCTGTCCAGGGTCCTCCACATCCTCCAGAGATGACTCATAGGGCCCCTCGCTGTCGGAGTCTGGTGGCTGCTCCAACGGCTCCTGCTGGGCCACAACAGTTACCCATATCTAGTATTCCATGTATATACTCTGGTATTGTTGGAAGAAAGGTCCATCTGGATTCAGTTCCAAGTGGGAGAAAGACACAGGAAACATGGAGGCTGATTGGAAAATGGTTTAATGGTGGACAGGCCCACATGGTTTGAGGTCTTGGGCAACCAAGCACATGGGTGTGAGAGAGATTTATAGCTTCTCTTGGACTTTGAATTTGCTTTCTGTTCCTGTGAAAGAAATGTATTCTGATTGGTTGTCAAACTACCATGGGACCATGCAGGGGTAACTTCTTGGTTGTTTTGAGTCCCAGGCTTGGTTGAATCTTGCTGGGTGATGTAATGAAGGGGCTTTGGGCCATTCCTATTATGGCTTAATGGCTTTGTCCTGGTTTGGATCTTGAGTGAGGGATAATCCTATCATGTCCTGAGGGTGAAGTTCTGAATCCCATCACCCAGGAGCTGAAGGGGGGGGGGGCATGGAGCTGCTTTGTCTTTAAAAACATGTTTCTCCTTTTCCCATCCAGGGAAATATAATATCCTGCCTTTTTAATATTTCCTAGAATATTTCATTCTTCTAGAACAGTGGTTCCCAAACTTGGCAACCCTAAAACTTTAAGCTCTGCTGGCTGGAGAATTCTGGGAGTTGAAGTCCACAAGTCTTAAAGTTGCCAAGTTTGGGAACCACTGTTCTAGAAGATGGGTGGGTGCTAACGTTCTTACAGTATTATAGGGGTAAAAACAACTTTCTGAAAATTTACTCTATCGGCTTTGCAAATCCTGCAGGTAATCAGCATTGGCTTCGAGTTTTCACTTGGATTTGCTGCCACCTAATGTATGGAATGGATCTTCGGTTGTGGCTTTATTTACTTGTTTTATTAACCATGACTTATATTTTGCTCTGATTATCATGAGGTTTAGCAAGTTGCCTGCTCACCCACACACCAGCATTTACTTTAGTACTTTTAAAATACTTGCACAAGAAATATTGAATTTCTCAGATACAGCCTGTCAATAACATATTGATCTTTGAGAAAATAAGAAGTTATTTTGTCTCCAAAACTGCTTGTTAGTTCTCTTTGTTGAAACTGATTTGTGACGGAGTGCCTTCTATTTAAAGCTTAGGATTTACATCGAATCTGAAATACTTGCTTTTGAAAATGCGTTTAAAAATCAATTTCAGGGAGGCACGGTTGAATGTTTAAGGAAATAGACAATACATTCTTACACTATTTATTTATTAAATTTATATGCCACCCATGATGTGAAACAGCAATAAAAACAACTAGAACGTTAAAACGTTAAAAGTATTTATATGAACAAATATGTATTCTATAAATCTCTTCATCGAGTCCATAATTGGGAAGATAGATAGAAAGGCAGAAGGCAATATAAGTATGATGTATAGTCTCCAAAGCTCTTTATTTTCAGTAGGAGTGATTGGAGAACCTCTTTCATTATACAGTTCATCTGTCTGGAATCCACATTGGATATCTGTTCTGACCCCCCTCGTCCTACGCCAAAGCACACCGAGACAAAGATACTTCAAGGATTTATTAACACACAGACAAGACCTTGGCAGCAATCCAGCACAGTCCAGACGTTGGCAGCAATCCAGCACAAACAAGACATTGGCAGCAATCCAGCCTGCCAAGCTAGCCACGAGAGTTCTCCAGCTCTAGTGAATACATTGACTCCTGCAACGAGCGTGTGCACAATCATTTCTTTTATAGTCTGGAGAGGAGCCTAATTACCACCAGCTGAGTGCAATTATCTCCTATAACTGCGTAACTGTTCCTTACACCTATTAGCTCTCTGTTGCCGGGCATCCAGGACCAACTCCCTTGTCTCCTCTCCATTGCTCCAATGCATGACGTCAGGATCACACTCCCTTGTCTCCTCCCCACTGGTCCAAGGCTCAGGCGCCTCCTGGTGGCCAACCAGCCTCTCTGCGCCCTGCTCGGAGTCAGAACCCTGTCCAGGGTCCTCCACCTCCTCCAGAGCCGACTCATAGGGCCCCTCGCTGTCGGAGTCCGGTGGCAGCTCCAACGGCTCCTGCTGGGCCATAACAGATATCTGACATTAATATGATTGAGCAGGTCCAGAGGTATTACACAAGAAGAGTATTTCACTTCTCTGCTCACAATAGAATTCCTTCTGCTACCAGGCTCAAAAATTTGGGCATGGACAATCGACGCTGCCTGTGGTCCCACTTAAGCACAGTACACAAAATTGTCTGCTACAACGTCCTGCCTGTCAATGACTACTTCAGCTTCAACCACAATAATACGCAGGCAAACAATAGATCCAAACTCAAGGTCCACCGCTCCAAACTCGATTGCAGAAAATACGACTTCAGCCACAGAGTGGTCAGTGTCTGGAATGCTCCACCGGACTCGTTGTTACATCCTCTAACCCTCACAGCTTCAACCTTAAACTGTGTACCAGAGGTGGGTTCCTACCAGTTCGCACCAGTTTGGTAGAACTGGTTCGTCAAATCTACCGAACCGGTTAGAAGAGGTTCTCATCATCATTTTCATCATTTATTGGGTTTGTATGCCACCCACTCTCAAGAGACTCAGGGCGGCTTACAGATAAAAAGGGAAGGGGGATACAAAAAATTAAAAACAACATTAAAATACCACAACATTCATAACTTAGGATGGGGCTGGATAAATCAACAGCCCCAGGCCTGCCAGAACAGCCAGGTCTTGGTCGCTTTGCGGAAGGCTGGAAGGGTAGTAAGGGTCCGGATCTCCATGGGAAGATCATTCCAGAGGGCCGGAGCAGCTACAGAAAGGCCCTCCCCCGGGGAGTCGCCAGCTGACATTGACCGGCAGATGGAATCCGGAGGAGGCCTAGTCTGTGAGATCTTATGGGTCTCTGGGAGGTAAATGGCAGGAGGCGGTCTCTCAGGTAGCCAGGTCCTATACCATGTAGGGCTTTAAAAGTAACAACTAGCACCTTGAAGTGTGTCCGGAGACCAATGGGAAGCCAGTGCAGCTCGCGGAGGATAGGTGTAACGTGGGTGTACCTAGGTACGCCCACTATCGCTCGCGCAACTGCATTCTGGACTAACTGAAGTCTTCGAACACTCTTCGAGGGCAGTTCTACCAGAAAGCAGGCCACCTACAGAAATTCCAAAAATTTTTGAAACCCCCCCCACACACAGACTCACACAGAGAGAAAAGAGAAAGAGAAAGAAATAAAGAAAAAAAGAAAAAAGAAAGAAAAAGTGAGAGAGATGAAAGAAAAAAAGGAAAAAGGGACAGAGAGATAAAAGGAAGGAGAGAGAGAGAGAGAGAGAAGAGAGAGGGAACGAATGAACATATGGCCGGCAAGCCACTCCCACCAGGTCACACGGCCGGCAAGCCACTCCCACTAAGGAGGCCACACCCACAGAGTAGGTTCAAAAAATTTTTGAAACCCACCACTGCTGTGTACCGTGGACCTTACCCCATTCCTAAGAGGTCTGTAAAGGGGGCGTGCATAAGTGCACCAGCGTGCTCACCATCCCTGTCCTACAGTCCCAATTTTTTATATTCATCTCCTTTGTTCATGCCCATGTTCATACTTCTAACTGCTGTCTGTATAAGTTTGACAAACTAATAAATAAATAAAATAAATAAATTTTGTTGGCTGCATCACAATCCTTGCTTTTCTTGTTGATTCTTGCAAACAAATTTGTCCTCAGGGACTTGCAGAAGAAACATGCCTACCAATTCATTTTAGTTCTAGGTTAATTCCTTTGTACAATTCCACTACTTGGTAAGATAACATTGACACACCAAGGAAGTATGAACTGCAAGAGGATGGAAATGAAATAACTTTTGAGTAATGATGTTGCTTTGGTTTTCTGTAATAGGAACAGACACACACCCGTGGAGACCCATTTCTGATGTGACAATGTGCTTTTGCTTTTAAAAATTAGTGGGGTGGGATAACTATGCTATGTTTGTTCAAGAAAGAATTTCTTAAATGCTATTGCCGGAATCTGACAAATGAATCCTTTGCTGAATAACGTGCAAATCCTCATTTTGACTGTTCATGCTGCTTAAACCTGATCTATGCTAGACATGTCAAAAACAGCTCATGTGCTACAGGTTGTGGCAAGACGTAATCGGTGAAAAGAAGAGGGATAAGATTATCACCTTCGCATTTGACAGAGAAGATCATTCGCCTCTTGTATGTAAGCAGAGAGGAAAAAAGTGTGCAAAAATTAAATGTCACTGATGGAGGCATTCTAATAATATATTTTTTTATCTTTGCTTATGAACAATTTTTATTTAACTTTCAACAATGAAATATTGCTCCAAACTTACAAGTAGTAAAATGGAAAAAATCAAATATTATAGTACTGTTTTGAATTGTGTTTATTTTGCAGAATCCAGAACATTGTGGTGAATTGGACTCCGTGGTCAGAGATAATTCTTCTGCGTACTCTGTGTAGTCAGTAGGATATGTTTGACAAACATATTTGCTAGTTTCTTTGCTGAAAATAATCCTGAGAAAGCAATGAAATGAGATGCTTGGAAAATAAGTTGATGAATGTCCAAATCACTTTATTTTGGCTGCTGTCTGGGAGTTCTATGATGAAATCCATTGCTATTTTGGCTGGGGCTGGCTACTTGTTGCAGTAATCCAGAATCAAAAAGGACAACTTCTGCCTTGTGCCTTTGTCTCCAAAAAACTCGCCAGCACTGAGAAATGGACAATCTGGAAGAAAGAAGCCTATGCAGTCTGTTGGGTTCTACTCACCTGGAGACACTTCCTAGAAGGGGAGAAAATGCCATTCGAGATCTGGACTGATTACTATATATATATCCTTTGTCTCTGCACCTCTGCACCTGAACGGAGCTGGATGGGGGGAAGCTGCCAGCATGGCAGTGGAAGATTGCAGTGGATTCTGATTTACTTTTGGATGTTATTTGGAACCCTGACAGTGTGTTTTGCTGTTTTCTTCCATGCTTCTATGTTACCTCCTTCCAAGTACTTTTAATCAAAAAGATCAATCCATATCGAACTAGTTACAATTTCTTTCTTTCTTTCTTTCTTTTCTTCTTTCTTTTCTTTCTTTCTTCTTCTTTCTTTCTTTCACAGCTCTGTACTGTCTTGCATATGGGTAGAGTTGGGACAACTGAATGAGCTGAGCATTTACTGGCTGGATGCCCTTCCTGACACCTATGCAGAGCTAACAGCAGATATTGTCTCTTTGTGCCCAGAGAGAGAAATATCTGCTGCTATCTAGGATCGAGTCACTTTCTGATTGGGAGGCAAAAGTTCCAACTACTAGGCCACTACACAGCTTCATACATAATTAATCCACTATTATTCAGAAATGTTAGCTGCCCAAAACTCTTTCTTGGCTTCCTGTGTCTATGATCCTGCTAATTGAATTCCCGTTTACCGCCTGTAAATCAGAGTGATGTTTATCTGTGAAAAGTTAAAGAAAAAAAAATGTCAAATAGAATTGATAACAAAAGAATTGAAACACTTCCCCCACTCCACAGTGAGAATAAATGATAAAACAAATCACCTATTTTCATTTTTCTTGGGTGAAGTGATTTATATCATTAAACAGGTACAGGTAATCCTTCTTTAGTGACTACACTTGGGATAAGCAACTTGGTTGTTAGCAAAGAGATTGAATGAATGAAATCACATAAATGCATGTGATCGTAGTTCACCTTTTCTTTGCTTAACAGACCTGTGAAGATCAGAAACGAGAGGCTGGTTGTAAAGTTACTTTTTCATTACTGTCATAATCATGAATGGTCTTTAAGTGAGGCAGTTGCCAAATAAGGACTGCCTATATAGCCCTTCTAACCCTAGCTGAAGACTAAAGCTGTTATAAACTTCAAAATATATTTACAGATCTGTTGCGGGAAATATGTGCAAGGTAATTCTATCCTAATGGTAGAGGTTCCCCGTGTTTGTAGGCTATTAAAATTGAAAGTAGTAGAAAGAGGAATGCCATGATTTTTATTTGCAGTGGAATAAATATAGTTTGTAGTGCTTTTAATAATATAGGTGCCACTGGTCATTATATAACACATTTGAGTGTTATGTCTTAGAGAGACTGTTTTAAATCATTAGTATATTTGTTTCGAGCTAGACCACAAATATCTATGGATATTTGTGGTCTATGGTTAATAAACATAATACTCATTGCATATAACTTCTGAAGGTCAGGAAATGGAAAGTAATATTGCTAGGACAACATAGTACAAGAAACAAATAACTGAAGTCCGGAGTGCCCTTGTGGGGATTGTGTAAGCAACATTTCAAATAAATAATTGGTCTCATTACAGGCCAACATAATACATATGACTTCAGTATTACTGGAAGCTCGTGAAATAGTTTTTTTTTTATGCATGTTGTATATTCTGATGCTAATTGTTTAGAAAGAAAACTTGCCCCCACAAGGAAATTGGGAACATTTCACCATCCTTACGTTTCTGCAAAAACAGAAGCAAATTCACATCTATGGAACTGGCAAGATAAGAGCTGGATTGTAATATGCTTTTAAGAGCAAATGACACTCCAAGAACAAATTTAAATTGTCTTTCTAGCCTCTGATCCTGCTATTATTTGCTTGGAAGTACTTCCAGTTGAGCCGATGGAGATACCAACGCAAGCCAAAAGGCAACTTGCCAAATCGGTTTTTAAAATCCAATTATGAAGGTGAGATGTATGTTCCAGAAGTAAAATTCATGCCCTTTAATTGTTACTACAAATGAATCACTGGGAATGAATAATCATATAGTAAGTGTCTTTTTTGGCTATAATACACTTTTCAAATACAAAAAAATGACACAGAGAAAAGGAATCTTTAGTGTTTCTTTTAATGATATTTGCTGTGCTCTCTTTTTTTGTGATTTATATTCTACGATACTTTCCAAGGAACTTTATGTTCGAAAAACATTTTCCGATTAGCTACAAGAGTTGTGACACAAATGGATACCTTATTGAGAGATTCTGAAAGAAAAATATAAAGTATCTAGTTCATAATACTGAATATATTGAATATCGCTGCATCAGAAGGTAGCATTTCTCAATAGTATATTTATTGAAAGGGAGACTAATTTGTGCTCCTACTCCCACAATACTTTTTCTTTAAAAATGAAACTAAAAGCCCTTTTAGATTTGCAAAGAATAGATAAAATTAAGAAGGTAAGTCTTCTCAGATTTCCTGAAAACAGATGAAGAAACTGAGTGACTTTTTCCTCTACCTGAGTTTCATTTTGAAAGAGGGAGGATTATAAATCTTTTTTCTTATAATTCTAATAGAATTGTCTTTCTCCTTTTCTTGCCACTTTTGGTGCAATCTATTTCAGTTCTATAAAATGAATTATGGCTTTGCATTTGATACAGTGGTGGTTCGGATTCCATGCCACCAATACGGTTAGAACGGCGTCACCCATATGCACGGGCGTGGTGGGTGCATGCATTGTAGCTGGAAACGATGCTTCCGCAAGTCTCTGCGACGTTCCAGCTGCTAAGCGTAGTGTCGCGCAGGCACTGTATGGCCCATGTGTGCCGTGTGCGGAAGCGCCGACAGTTTTAAAACACGGTAAGGAGTCCAGGTGGGCGGGTGGGCCCTCTGGAGCACCGTACCGGAACGGTACCCAGTGCTACAGGCAGGCTCCGGTACACCCGTACCGGGCTGTACGCCTGCAACCCACCACTGATTTGATAGTAGAATTTTCAAAACTAACTTGGGGCATGTTTACACAGTTTGACTATGAGCTTGCATCCCACTACTAAAATGGAAGCCCCTCTCGTTAGTGTAACAGGTATTTGCAGGGCACTGAACAAATCTGAAGGAGCAGGGGTGGGTTCCTGCCAGTTCTAACCTCTTCTATAGAAGAGGTTCCACAAATCTACCGTGATGTTTAGAACTGATTCCAGCCCCCCCGCCCCTCTGCACGATGCTTGCCCCGCCCACCGCTCACTGATTCGCTGGCTCACCAATCACCCTGCCCACCGCTAAGAGTCCTATCTAAACCTTAAAGCCTTAAAGCTGTCAGGTTTGAACACCCCTGGGGTTTTTTTCCCCCCTAAAGGGTTAGGGGTGCAAGGATCTTGTAACCCGACAGCTTTAAGACTTGCACATTTCAGTGCCAGAGTTCCTGGGCCAACATGACTGGAGGAGGAATTCTGGGAGTTGAAGTCCACAAGTCTTAAAGCTGTCAAGTTTGAACACCCCTGGGTTTTTTCCCCCTAAAGGGTTAAGGGTGCAAGGGTCTTGTAACGTGACAGCTTTAAGACTTGAGTGCTTCAAATGCCAGAGTTTCTGAGCCAACATTTTGGTTGCTAAGCAAGAGCGTTGTTATGTGAGTTTCACCACATTTTACAAGTTGGTCACGCCCACCCAGTCACATGACTGCCAAGCCACTCCCACAAAGCAGGCCACACCTACAGAAGAAGTTCTAAAAAAATTTTGAAACCCACCACTGTGAAGGAGGCCAAACAGCAAAGAGATTCTTTAGCTTTGTGAGAAAATCTTGGCTTGACAGTAACTTCCCAGCTCCAACTGCCGAGTATAAAATTGTGCAATATTTTTTGCTTAGCCCCAAAGCAGAGCAACTATCACAAGTTGCTTTGCAATGTTTGAGATCATTGGTTTGTCTCATTTAGTTTTGTCTTCTCAAATGGTACTTCTCCAGCCATTCCCGCAGATCTCAGGGATGGAGGCCACACCTAATACAAGCAAAGTATCTGCTCTGTAACTGAGCTGCAAATCCTCCCTGTATGGTTTTTGGCCATTCCAAACCATATTTTATGCAGGGGTGTCAAACTCAGGGCTCGCAGGCCAAATCTGGCCTGCAGGGCCGTGGGCCGCATCCAGCCGATGGGGTGCTTAGATCTGGCCCATAGGCAGGGCCGGATTTTTCTATAGGCTAACTAGGCTTCAGCCTTGGGCCTCAAGATCAAGAGGGGCCTACATTCAAATTGTTAGCAAAATTAAAATTACACTATTCTAAAAACAGTGAACACTAAAACACTGAACCAAAAATAAGGAGAAATTCTACGCATATGACTAATAAACAAACATAAACATGTATTGGTTAAGTTCGTTCCAGCGCCGTGGCAGTTGGAGAACCCGCCCACGTTCCTGGCACCGGCGATCGGGCGAGAGGCGCGGCCGCTCCCAGTAGCCGCCCCGTCGACGCGGAGCCCACCAGCAGCCAGGCAGGGCTGGGATTCAGTCGGTTTGGATCAGTTTGAGTGAACCAGATGCTAATTTTGCATCTGGTTCACCGAACCGGTTCTTGCAAGGACCAGCTGGCCCTGCCCACCCCTCCCCTCCTCTCCCAGGAGTCTCCACATGGCCCTTCATCATGTCAGGTAAGTACAGTGGCCCATGTGGAGGCTCTGGAAGGGTGAAAAATGGCCTACTGGAAATTCCAGAAGTTCAGAAATGGCCCGTTTTCAGCTTCCGGAGGGCCTCCGGACCCTGGGGAGGCTGTTTTTGCCCTCCCAGAGGCTTGGAGAAAGCCTCTAGAGCCTGGGGAGGGTGAAAAATAGGCCTACCAGAAATTCTGGAAACCAAGAAAGGGGCCTTTTTCTGGCTTCGGGAAGGACTCCAGAGCCTGGGGGAGGCTATTTTCGCCCTCCCAGAGGCTTGAGAAAAGCCTCTGGAGCCTGGGGAGGGTGAAATGAGCCCCCCCACTGAGGAGGCCAAGGAGGCCATGCCCCATGATAACCACGCCCACCCAGCAACCGAGCAGAGAACCAGTTGCTAAAATGTTTCAATCCCATGTGACCAGATATGAAGATGCCGACGACACTTGTCAGAACCACCTTAAATTACCTCACACACAGCACTGGCATGCATAAGAATATGATGTAAACTTGTTTTTTAAAAGGCATCTTTGGTTTGTGTTAAAACAACTTCAACACACGCAATATTCTGATTGCACCACAAACGCAGTAGTCATCCTTACCTTTCACAGTTATATTTAGTTTTATAAATATGAGCATGATAGTGTAGAATAATCATATCCAAGGACCAGTGGTGGGTTTCAAAATTTTTTGGAACTTCTTCTGTAGGTGTGGCCTGCTTTCTGGGTCCACTGGTGGAACCTCTTCTAACCAGTTCGGTAGACTTGACGAACTGGTTCTACCGAATAGGTGCGAACTGGTAGGAACCCACCTCTGCTTCTAATGGTCCACATGAAAAAGAATGTCACCTTCAGAAAATCTTGAACATACTGCAAGCATGGGGATGAGAATATGAAGTTGCTGCAGGCACAAGTAGCGTATTCTTCACTTTTTCCTCCAGAAGTAAGTTCCCTGGGCTTGGGGGTGGGGGGAGCAAAATTCGGAATGGAACAATTGCATATGGTGATAGTACAATGGGTGAACAATTGTATATGCTGATTTCCAGTTCAAAGGACACATTTTCCTTGCACTTCATGAAATGGAAAGAACATGTTTGGAAGGCAATTTGTGTGCCTGATCTGGAAGGTTTTGCAATGAAACCTTTGCAGGAGGAAAATGTTGCTCATAAAACATTGTTATGCTAAGTATTGAGTATGAAACTAGAAAGCATATGCAAAGTGCTGAACAATAATAAACACCCAACTTCAGAAAGGAAGAGGTCAAGTTATTTAATTAAAGGGTTCAATGTCTTATACAGAATATACATAATAAAACAGGATGGATTGGAAATTTTAATTCAGGAAGGTGAATATGATTCAGTAAGCATCATTGAAACCTGGTGGAATAAAACTAATGAGCAGAAGGGAATGTAACGGTACAATGTTTTAAAAAAGAATAGGGAAAAGAGAAGAAAGAATGACATTATTTGTGAAGGATGAACACACATGTATTGAAGTCCAGGAAGGTGGACTAATCAAGAGCATGAGTAAGAATACAAGGAAGTAGAATCAACCAATCATTCTGAAATTGTATTAAATTGCAAAGCCAGGCCGAAGATCTGAATCTTCTTACATTATATAATAGATTGTTGATGAAGGAGAAACACTAAAAATGAAATAGTTGAATACAGCTCAGTGGTGGGTTTCTGCTGGTTCGCATTGGCTCGGGAGAACTGAATGGTGAAATTTACCGATCCGGTGAGAGGAGGTTCAACCAGTGGACCTGGAAGTAACTTCTGGAAAACCTGCCATAGCCCTGTCGCTTGCTCGCTCACCCCCGCTCGTCCGGAAGCAGCTCCATTGCTCACTCCCCCCGCCAGTCCGCACTATCCTAGCCCAATTCGGTGTCTAGTCCCACCTCCTGGGAGTGGAGGTGGCGAATGGAGAAGCATGGAGAGGTCCAGCGGCACAATCCACCAGACAGCAGTGGCAAGCTCAGGAGTTTTCTCCTGGATTCCCCTCTGTCCTGCCTCCTCCGATCTCCCAAAGTTCTTTCCCCAGCGTGTGATAGCTTTCTACTGGATTCCCCTCTGTCCTGCCTTCTCCAATCTCCCTAATGTCGGCCCTTAATCCTCCAGTTGTCTATTTTTGGAAGGTTTCCCCCTCTTTTCCCCCCCTTCATAGGAATTCCAAAAATTTTTGCCACATGGCTTGGGGGTGGTGGTCATGTGACTGAGTGTGCATGAGTGATGTCAAGTTGTCCATACCCGCCTGGTCACATGACTGCCAAGCCACACCCACAAAATAGGCCACACCCACAGAACAGGTTCTAAAAAAAGTTGAAACCCACCACTGATACAGTTGCATACCATTTCATTTAGGAAAAAATGGTGGTGAAATACTGGCTCAGAACAACTAAGAACTAATAGGAATATACGTAGGAAATAAAAAGTAGGTGTAATAATCAAACAGGTGTACCAAAAGTAGCAATCTCTGCATCCAATTCATCACCATCTCCTCCTCTCCTTTTCACCAAGATGTCACCTGAGAGGAAATGCCAAATGGCTTATTTTAAATGCTCTTTTGCCACTCTTTCTGTCAGTTTGAGACGATGATGCCGAGGTGGCGCAGTGGTTAGGGTGCAGTACTGCAGGTCACTTCAGCTGACTGTTATCTGCAGTTCGGCAGCTCTTCAGTTTGGAAGAGCCAAAGTGGCGCAGTGGTTAAATGCAGCACTGCAGGCTACTGCTAGATCAGCAGGTCAGCGGTTCAAATCTCACCGGCTCAGGGTTGACTCAGCCTTCCATCCTTCCGAGGTGGGTAAAATGAGGACCCAGATTGTTGGGGGCAATATGCTGACTCTCTGTAAACCGCTTAGAGAGGCCTGAAAGGCCTATGAAGCGGTATATAAGTCTACTGCTATTGCTATATTGCTAATCTCACCGGTTCAAGGTTGACTCAGCCTTCCATCCTTCCGAGGTGGGTGAAATGAGGACCCAGACTGTGGGGGCGATATGCTGACTCTGTAAACCGCTTAGAGAGGGCTGAAAGCCCTATGAAGCGGTATATAAGTCTAACTGCTATTGCTATTGCTATGATCCATGGAGAGTTCTGAATCAAAGACGGGACGAATAGAAGACATTTCTGAGGTAATGAGAGAACAGTCCCCATTCCATATCATAATACTGTGAAACAAGACCCCATTTTCTGTCATAATTATATATAAACAACAACGATCTGTATTTTTTTATAAAAATAAAAAATAAAGGCTCTGGAGAACACTAGCCAGCATTTTGTTTCAGAATATCAGCTGAAATTACTGTATCAAGAGAGAGATTCCTCCTACAACATTCTTTAAATTTCCATGGCCGTCAAGGTGGTGCCAAGGCAAACAAACAAGTATACTTTTTTTCCCCACTGCCCAAAGAAAGCCTTGTTGTAACAATGATGTAGTAGCTATGCAGAAAACTCTGGAGAGACGGAAGTGGACAAAGTTTGGCCCATTAGCCTCAGACAACAACAAGCCCACGGGGGATGTGAAAAATGAGCTCAGTGAGCTGTTTTGAAGGGAAGCATTTTAATTTCTTTTCCTGTCTTTAAATGACGTGGTGTGGTCTTAGAGTGTTGTGTTTGATTAGAGGATGTTGAGGAGGAGACATTTGCCATGAAAGAACAGTTGTGATCCACTCAAGGCCCCTAGACTTCATACGATGAGGAATCGTCCAAGTGTTTCCCCTGGAGGCCAAACAGGACTTACTCATAGAAGAAGTACTTCCTCTTGGAAATATCCAGAAAATTATCCTAGCACTTTGGCATGACAACCATCTGTTAGGAATATAATCTAACGGTTGGGTTGGCAATATATAAGAGTGTTGTACCTGTTTCTTTAAATCATACTGTAAAATGTGATTGGTTGCTGTTCTCCCCAATTGGCCATAAGAGGGAGCCAGAACGACTGTTAGCTCTCTGTTTCGTTAGATGCTGGGCTGATCTGATCTGAGTGTTTTTTTGGAAGCTGGCTGTTAGAAAGTGCTGTGAGCTATTGTAGGTTTTGCAACTGTTAGCAAACTTTGAATACCGGACTGATTATATGATTACTGGACTATGTTATTTGGATTATCCCTTTACTAAGAGACGTTGATGACTGACTGTCTTATCTGTGTATGACTTGGACTGTTTGATGGACTCTGATACCTTTATTTCCACGAAAGTAAAAGCCTATTTAAACTTCAGTGTCTCTGTATGCTGGTTTGTGTGTTCTCCAACACATCTCTCACAATGCTTCGCTGAACATACTTGCTCTCCCAACAGGGAGCTTACCTAACATCATCCAATCTCCTCCTGCCATTCTCTTAATTCTGTGCAAATCAGGGATTGCTTGTTTGTTCTTTTTAAACAAGATTAGGATGGCTACCAATCACTGAATCTGAACATGGAGAACACCTTCATAACCTGATTACATTGTGCTTCCATTATGCCCACAGATTTTAAAAAAATCCAATAATTCTTAATTAATGTTGCCTTTTGAAATGAGATTCCCCTGAGATTTGAACAGTCCCACATCTTACTGGTGTTTTAAAGCAGGAGTCTCCAACCTTGGCAACTCTAAGTCTGAAGGACTTCAACTTCCAGAATTTCCCCAAGGGAAGATCCCAAGGTTCTTCCCCAAGGCCTTTTGGCAAGGATGATTGATTTTTTCCATAATTCCCATACAGTTTCATTATTTCTGCCTTCTTCATTCTTTGTTTTTTGTTATTGTTGTTGTCTTTAAAAAGAATGTTCTTTGTAACTTTTGTAAACCCACCCAGAGTCACTGGGAGTTGGGATGCATATAGATTTAATATATTATTATTATTATTATATCCCAAGAGCTGACTCACTGATTATACTCAGGGATCATAGAATTGTGGTTTGGCTGTTTTCAAATCGATTTTTCCCCTTCCTTTCAGAGGTGGGTTCCTACCAGTTCACACCTATTCGGTAGAACCGGTTCGTCAAATCTACCGAACCGGTTAGAAGAGGTTCCACCAGTGGACCCGGAAAGCAGGCCACACCTACAGAAGAGGTTCCAATTTTTTTTGAAACCCACCACTGGATGAGCGAGAGGAGGTATTCTGGGAGCTGAAGTCCACAAGTCTTAAAGCTGTCAAGTTTGAACACCCCTGGGGTTTTTTTTTCTAAAGGGTTAGGGTGCAAGGGTCTTGTAACTTGACAGCTTTAAGACTTGCGTGCTTCATATGCCAGAGGTTCTGAGCCAACATTTTGGTTGCTAAGCAAGAGCGTTGTTAAGTGAGCTTCACCACATTTTACAAGTTGGCCATGCCCACCCAGCCACATGGCCGGCAAGCCACTCTCACAAAGCACGCCACATCTACAGAAGAGGTTCTAAATTTTTTTGAAACCCACCACTGTCCCATACTCTATATAATCCCCCTCCCATTTTCGCACAGGAAAAAATGTGGCAATCCTGAAGACCCAAATGTAAAATACAGCTTTCAGATCTGACACTGGGCTTTTTCCCAATTTTTAATATACAATCCTTTCTTTGAAAGCATGGCAGCATTGATACAGTTATTATACAGTTATTGGTGCTGAAATAGCTTCTACCTATTTGTGAAGCAGGTGGTCAAATGTTATAGAGTATCTTGCTGGAGCCAGGATGTCATCTCATGACTGGAGATCATGATTGTCTTTAAAATGTTTACTGTGTAACAGCCATCATCTGTTAACAAGAATTCTTTCCCTCAAACCCTTGCCAGAGCCCATTGTTCTTTTGTGTTGACTTTGTGGTGTTTATATTTTTAAAGTAGCTATATAATACTTTTCCTGAAGGTTATTATTTGGAATTAAGGGTATTTGATTTAGATTACCAGTGGGAGATGAACAAGGAATTTTAAGTGTTTTTTTTTTTTTTAAAAAAAACATTGAAGGTCTGGGATACGGATGTTTTCCTTTTGTGCCTTTGAGTCGCTGTTGGCTCCTGGTAATGGCCAGGAATAGTCCCCGCAGTTTTCTTGGCAAGTGGTTTTTCAAAAGCGGTTTGCCATGGCTGAGTAAAAGTGCCTGTCCCAAGGTCACCCAGATGGCTTTTTACCAGAGGTGGGTTCCTACCAGTTCATACCTATTCGGTAGAACCGGTTCGTCAAATCTACCGAACCGGTTAGAAGAGGTTCCACCTGTGGACCCGGAAAGCAGGCCACACCTACAGAAGAGGTTCCAAAAGTTTTTGAAACCCACCACTGGTCCTTGGATATGATTATTCTACACTATCATGCTCATATTTATAAAACTCAGTGCCTCTGTGAAAGGTAAGGATGACTACTGCGTTTGTGGTGCAATCAGAACATTGCGTGTGTTGAAGTTGTTTTAACGCAAACCAAAGATGCCTTTTAAAAAACAAGTTTACATCATATTCTTATGCATGCCAGTGCTGTGTGTGAGGTAATTTAAGGTGGTTCTGACAAGTGTCGTCGGCATCTTCATATCCGGTCACATGGGCGGCAAGCCACTCCCATCCAGTCACATGGGCAACAAGCCCCTCCTACAAAGGAGGCCACACCCACAGAGTAGGTTCAAACAATTTTTGAAACCCACCACTGCTTTGTACCAAAGGGACAATTACAATTCATGGTCTACCGGTTTCTAGCCAGGTGCCTTAACCACTTCACAAAGTAGTTTTCAGGGGATAGATGCACTTTTAACTAAAGTAAGAGTGGCATATAATTATGCATTGTATATATAATATAAAATGACTCCTTCAGCTCTGGACATTTCATAGTAAGCATTTCTCTTTCTATAACGTAACAGGTTCTTGGAAAATCTGGAAAAGGGTTGACCATAGTTAGGTGTTCTGACCCCCCTCGTTCCACACCAAAGCACACTCTGAGCCAAAGATAAGTTACGGCATTTAATTAACAGACAGACAGGTCCTTGGCAGCAAACCGGCACAGAGAAGCTTGGGCAGCAATCCAGCACAGATAAGCCATGGCAGCAATCCAGCCTGCCAAGCTCACAATAATGTTCTCCAACATTAGTTCCTGCGTTGACTTCTGCAAGAGGGGTGTGTGCACAAGCAGTCCTTTTATAGTCTGGAGATGAACCTAATGACCACCAGCTGAGTGCAATTACCCCCTGTACTTGCGCAACTGTTCCTGACGCCTATTAGCTCTTTGGTGCCGGGCATCCAGGAACAACTCACTGCTGGCGTCCAGATCACTCTCCCTTGTCTCCTCCCCACTGGTCCAAGGCTCAGGCGCTTCCTGGTGGCCAACCAGCCTCTCTGCACCCTGTTCTGAGTCGGAGCCCTGTACAGGGTCCTTCACATCCTCCAAAGCCAACTCATAGGGCCCCTCGCTGTTGGAATCTGGTGGCAGCTCCAACGGCTCCTGCTGGGCCACAACAGTTAGGGAATCATCAGATTGCTAGTAGAACCACTCTCTGTATACTGGGTGAAGTCATCAGAACTTAGTTATTTATTGCATGTCTCGGGTTGCAGATTCAAGGGATAAAAGGAATGCCATAAGCCTGGCAATTAGTTAACATACTGAATTCCTCTTTGAAAACTTCTGAAATCTCTAAATATAGCAATAGCAATAGCAGTTAGACTTATATACCGCTTCATAGGGCTTTCAGCCCTCTCTAAGCAGTTTACAGAGTCA
This sequence comes from Thamnophis elegans, assembly GCF_009769535.1. Classification (NCBI taxonomy): domain Eukaryota; kingdom Metazoa; phylum Chordata; class Lepidosauria; order Squamata; family Natricidae; genus Thamnophis; species Thamnophis elegans. The sequence goes on from NC_045548.1 coordinate 8,632,593, forward strand.
GCATATTGCCCCCAACAACAATCCGGGTCCTCATTTTACCCACCTCGGAAGGATGGAAGGCTGAGTCAACCCTGAGCCGGTGAGATTTGAACAGCCGAACTGCTGAACTGCAATCAGCTGAAGTAGCCTACAGTGCTGCATTTAATCACTGTGCCACCTCGGATCTCTCTAAATATGCAGGCTCTGGCCCCACCCGCCTTTGGATTACAGTCTTTGACATCATGCACAAAGTTTAATACAACCCTGGAGTTGTGGACAGGTAGTCCTTGACTTACAACAGTTCATTTAGTGACTGTTCAAAGTTACAATGCCACTGAAGAATGTGACTTATGATCCAGGGGTGGGTTCCAGCTTCTGTTACTGTCAGTTCACTCAGGAATACGCTTCGCGCGCATGCACAATTGTAAAAAAAATTGCTTCTTTGCACGCGCAAAGGCAAAAAAACAAGATGGTGGCGCCTATGACGCTGCCGATTGAACTGGTTTAGGAGCGTGGCCAGTCAAGTTACTACCTTCTCAGTTGAACCGGGCCAAACCGGTAGGAACCCACCTCTGTTATGACCATTTTTCATAGTTATGACTTTTGCAGCATCCCTGTGATCATGTGATCAAAATTCAGATGCTTGGCAACTATCTCATATTTATGACCATTCCTGCGTCCCAGCATCATGTGATTACCTTTTTGTGACCTTCTGACAAGCAAAACCAATGGGGAAGCCAGAATCACTTAACAAAGAACTTACTAATTGCAGTGATTCACTTAACAATTGTGGCAAGGAAAGTCATAAAATGAGGCAAAATTCACTTAACAAATGCCCAATGGACCCATCCCCTTCCACTTAGCCCAGCTCTATGTCGCCATATTTAGCCATGTTTTCCAAGCCGCACAGGTGAGCAAAGCACATGTGCAGAAGGCGTGCGCACTCATGAAGCAAGCGTGCATGTGTACTCACAGTTTCGGTGCATGGCGAACTGGTGGTAAAATTATGTGAAACCCACCTCTGGAAGCTAATATGACTTATCATAATAAATGTAATGTTGTCTTCACTGTGTAGCAGTGGTGGGTTTCATTTTTTTAGAACCTCTTCTATAGGTGTGGCCTGCTTTGTGGGAGTGGCTTACTGGCCACGTGACTGGGTGGGAGTGGCTTGCCACCCATGTGACTGGGTGGGCGTTGCCAACTTATAAAATGTGGTGAAACTCACTTAACAATGCTCTTGCTTAGCAACCAAAATGTTGGCTCAGAAACTCTGGCATTTGAAGCACACAAGTCTTAAAGCTGTCAAGTTACAACACCCTTGCACCCCTAACCCTTTAGAAAAAAAAACCCAGGGGTGCTCAAACTTGACAGCTTTAAGACTTGTAGACTTCAACTCCCAGAATTCCTCCTCCAGTCATGTTGGCTCACGAACTCTGGCATTGAAGTGTGCAAGTCTTACAGCTGTCAAGTTACAAGATCCTTGCACCCCTAAACCTTTAGAAAAGAATCCCCAAGGTTGTTCAAAGTTGACAGCTTTAAGACTTGTGGACTTCAACTCCCAGAATTCCTCCTCTCGCTCTTCATCTTGATGATGTGCGGACGGGTGGGGGGAGGGAGCTGGAACCGGTTCTAAATGGCACTGTAGATTTGTGGAACCTCTTCTATAGAAGAGGTTAGAACTGGCAGGAACCCACCCCTGCTGTGTAGTAATCAAACCAATTTAAAGCAAGTTTACTTAAAGCAATTTTAAAACCATACTTTACAGGAAGCTGGGTTGCCTTTCCACCTTGAATATTGTTTATTGTAGATTGACTTAATTGGAAGTAATTGTTTTGGATATAAAACATGCACCAATACGATAAGATTATATATATCAACAGTTGTGATGTTGCTTGCTTTGCATGTACAGAATGCTGATTCAGTTCCTACATTTGATTTTTAACCTCCACTCATGTGACTGTAAAAATATGCTATCAAACTTCGTGGAATTTAAGTATGAAACTCTGTTATCTACACCCAGCAAAACTTAACATTTTAATTCATATTTCTTATCTGCTCAAGGTCAGTGTGGTCTAAATAAAAGACAATGAGCCAAAAGCTATTTATAAAAAGGAAACAAAAAAAGAAAGTTAAATAAAGTCTTGTTTTTTTTTTCATAGATTCGAGTGCAAATTACGCCAAAAAGGAAAAAAGAAATACTGTAAAGAAAAGGTTGCTAGTGGGGGGAAAAAGAAGTTAGCTCCTGTACTAAAAATGCTACAATCTTTATCAAAAAAAAGCAGCACAGAAGGAGAGCAAAGGGAATGACCAAACTATATTACTCTTTGAAGGTACCTATTGTGGAAAAAGGTGGGCTAACTTTATTGACATTTGAAGTTATCAAAAAATAATGAAAGATTCAATTTAGATTAAGCAAAAGGAGGGAGGAGACATTAACATGGAATGAAAGAAAGAATATTCCCATAAAATGCTTTTCTTTCCATATACCAACTACTTCCAGACTAATTCCCCTGAATGCAGTGGTGGGATTCAGCCAGTTCGCACCACTTCGGGAGAACCAGTTGTTAACTTTCTGAGCAGTTTGGTGAACTGGTTGTTGGAAGAAATCATTAGGGTAGAGAACTGGTTGTTAAACTATTTGAATCCCACCACTGCCTGAATGTGCTTCTTCTTTGGAAAACAATCCCATTTTAACATAGGAAGTTGCTTTGGATATTCAGAAGTGTTACAAGCAGAGGTGGGTTTCACATAATTTTACCACCGGTTTGCACTGAAACTGTGAGCATGTGTGTGCACACTTTTCGAGAGAGAGAGAGAGCTTTCGTGCATGCACTGCTCTCATGCATGGCTTGTACACACGTGTGTGGCTTAGAAACAGTGGCTAAATAGGATGGCATAGATCTGGGTTGGGTGGGCAGGTAGGCAGGTTCAAGTACCCGTGGGTCGCCACCGGCTGAATACCACCACTGGTTATAAGACACAATACATTTTTGGAAGTGAAATACAAACAAGGAATTACATACTTAATCTATTTCAATTACTGAACATTTTTTCTGTGCTGCCCTTGAAGTCCAGTCAGAAATTTCAACTGGGCATGGAATGAAGTATAACACCCCAAATATAGTAATTGCCATGGGAGCAGAGATGGGTTACTACCAGTTCGCACCTATTCGGTAGAACTGGTTTGTCAAATCTACCGAACCGGTTAGAAGAGGTTCCACCAGTGGACCCAGAAAGCAGGCCACACCTACAGAAGGCGTTCCAAAATTTTTTGAAACCCACCACTGGTCCTTGGATATGATTATTCTACACTCTCATGCTCATATTTATAAAACTCAGGGCCTCTGTGAAAGGTAAGGATGACTACTGCGTTTGTGGTGCAATCACAACATTGCGTGTGTTGAAGTTGTTTTAACGCAAACTAAAGATGCCTAAAGATGTTTTTTTTTAAAAAAAAAACAAGTTTACATCCTATTCTTATGCATGCCAGTGCTGTGTCTGAGGTAATTTAAGGTGGTTCTGACAAGTGTCGTCGGCATCTTCATATCCGGTCACATGGGCGGCAAGCCACTCCCATCCGGTCACATGGGTGGCAAGCCACTCCCACAAAAGAGGCCACACCCACAGAGTAGGTTCGAACAATTTTTGAAACCCACCACTGGGTACAAGATACTTCAAACAAATCCCCAAAGAAAATGTAGAGATTGATTGCAGTCTCAATCAATCTACCATATCTTTACATCTTTATAACATATTCTAAAGAAAGTCAATTAATAGGACATCTAATGCCTATCTTATTTTTGAAGTGACTCTAGATGGCATATATTGAACTTTATTAACGTATATAGCAATAGCAATAGCAGTTAGACTTATATACTGCTTCATAGGGCTTTCAGCCCTCTCTAAGCGGTTTACAGAGTCAGCATATCGCCCCCACAGTCTGGGTCCTCATTTCACCCACCTCGGAAGGATGGAAGGCTGAGTCAACCGGTGAGATTTGAACCGCTGAACTGCTGAACTAGCAGTCAGCTGAAGTGGCCTGCAGTACTGCACTCTACCCATTACGCCACCTCAGCTCAATATATATTTTACTGTCATTTTATTATATCTCCTACTTAGAGCCTTGGAGTGAAATGGACTATGAATGAATGAATGTGTGTGTGAAAATAATTCTCTTCTTTTATGTAGCAAACAAATACAGGGGAAAGGCTAAATTAAAAGCTTTTTCTTATGCCCGTGTTGGCGAACCTATGGCACATGCCAGCCAGTTGATTTTTGGCCTTCCAGAGGGCTGAGAGCAGGGGTGGGTTTCTCGCCCCGTTCCAACCGGATCGGTTGGAATGAGGCCGGCGGCGTCCTCACGCACGCACGCGGCACGCGCGTGCACGCACGCAGCGTGCGCATGCGTATTAGCGTCTGCGCGATGCTCCAGCTGCTCCTGGAGGATCGTGCAGGCGTTCTGCGCATGCGTGGAAAGCGCGAAATTCAAAAAAACCGGGTAAGGAGCGGGCGCGGGTGTGCGGGCGCGCGCGGGCGCGGGGGGGGGGCTTCGCCGTTCCCGGAAGTTACTTACTTCCGGGTTCGGCGACCCACCGGATCGCAGGGACCGGTGCGAACCGGTTGAAACCCAGCCCTGGCTGGGAGAGGCCGTTTTCACCCTCCCCAGGCTTCAGGAATGCCTCCGGAGGCTGGAGAAGGTGAAAAACAGGCTCAACAGGCCAACAGGAAGTTCATTCTCAAACTTCCAGTTGTCCTGTTGGGGCTGTTTTTGCCCTCCCCAGTCTTCAGGAAAGCCTTCAGAACCTGGGGGGGGGTCGTGCACATATGCTCAAGGGGGTTGCAAGCACATGCGCAGGTGGGCGCAGAGGACTGAATTGGTGTGGGCACGCATGCCCACACTTTTGGAGCACTATAAGAAAAAGATTTGCCATCACTGTCCTATGCCATTAAAAATAACCAGATTTGATGAGCTGAAAATATTCTGTTTGATTTACTGCCTATCTGAGAAAAAGTGCCACTCTCGAAATACGTATCTGGGAGAAAGATTCACCATTGGAAACTCTTAATTCTTTGCAGTCAGATATGGTTTTGCACAGTTAATATGCCAGAAATTAAGCCTGCTTTCTAGGCACTTAAAAGTTTATGCTGACCGTTTTGCATTATGGCTAGGAAAAGAAACCTTTTCAAACCATTTCCCATAGAATATTTCAAACTATGTCCCACAGAATGGAGCGTTATTAAGTACAACAGAACATTTGGGTGGTTATTGCGTAGGTTGAGTTAATACTTCCATATATAGTAGTGTCATTTCTTTAAGGACATACAGAATGTGACCAATTTCCAAATCACTTTTTGTGAGTTTGCACTATCAATACATTCCTTCAGTATCAGCCGAGCTCGAGACCACACATCCGGCTAGTATCTTAATTGCAATAACTCCTTTGCCCAAAAACTGAATGCAATGATCTATCAGATTCCAGTCTCCAGCTATCCCCCACCACCACACACACTTTGCCTTCCTCACCTTTTAAACCTCCAGGAGTCCGGAAAGTCTTTCAACATTCCTGTGGAGTTACATAAGACAGCAGAAGGAGATAACATTGTATGGTCTGGGCTGAAAATGCAGAATATTTTGTGCTTCCATGTGGAAAGGCATGCAGGAATGTTCTCAGCGTATCAGGAGGTAATAAACAGAGATCCTCAGAAATAAAATGTTATGCAGGCCCGGGATTCCATATCACAAGCGCAGTTGGCTTTATTGTTTCTGCTTTATTTTTCAGAACTCAGGACAAGACATGGCAGCCGAATGGAAAGGGGATGTATGCAACCTTTGATAAGCCGTATTTGACTTGTTAATTTTGGATAACCCTACTTAGCATGTCTTTAGTGACAGCAATCACTGGCTATCACTCATGGTCTCCCCAAACACTAGGTGGAATGATGGTTCAAATGACAGATGTTAGAGAGTGGAAGACTCTCTGCTATTTCTCTTTAGTCCACCGTGCTGGAATGTTTCATTCTTGTTCAAAAGAGAACCACGAGAACTACAGGTAACGCTTCACTTACAACCAGTGGTGAAATTCAATTTTTTTTTTACTACCAGTTCTGTGGGCATGGTAGAGGAAGGATATTGCAAAATCTCCATTCCCACCCCACTCTGGGGCCAGCCAGAGGTGGTATTTGCTGGTTCTCCGAACTACTCATAATTTCTACTACTTTCCGGGTCCACTTGTGGAACCTCTTCTAACCGGTTCGGTAGATTTGACGAACCGGTTCTACCGAATAGGTGTGAACTGTTTCAGTTTCAGTTTCAGTTTATTAACATTTATAGGCCGCCCTTTTCCCTGAGGGGACTCAGGGCGGCTCACATAAAATCAGGAAAGGGGAATACAAACAATGACGTAGACACACATAAGTAAAAATAATGGGCAACATTCATTCATCATTCGGGAGGGGCGGCTATCTTTGTCCCCAGGCCTGACGGGCTAGCCAGGTCTTAAGGGCTATGCGGAAGGCCTGGACGGTGGTGAGAGTACGAATCTCCACGGGGAGCTCGTTCCAAAGGGTCGGAGCTACTACTGAAAAGGCCCTCCTCCTTGTAGTTGCCAGCCGGCACTGGCTGGCAGATGGAATTCGGAGGAGGCCCAATCTATGAGATCTAATTGGTCGCAGGGAGGTAATTGGCAGAAGGCGGTCTCTCAAGTACGCAGATCCACTACCATGAAGGGCTTTATGGGTGACTAGTAGCACCTTGAAGCGCACCCGGAGATCGACAGGTAGCCAGCGCAGCTCGCGGAGGATAGGTGTTATGTGGGTGAACCGAGGTGCACCCACGATCACTCGCGCGGCCGCGTTCTGGACTAGCTGAAGTCGCCGGATGCTCTTGGTAGGAACCCACCACTGGGTGGGTTCCTATTGCTTCGAACTGGTATTAGCTTGGCGGCCTGGCTCACTGGAACTGGCAGCGACCCAGGCCTGCCACGCCCCCAAACCGGTTGTCATCTTGTTTTTTGCTTCTGCGCGTGTGCAGAACAATTTTAGTTGCAGAAGTCTCTTCCGGAACCCACTCCTGCTCTGCAAGTATATTTTTTCTCTCTAATGACATCTGGTTTTCAAAAGTAAAGTGAACACAAGCTACCTACTGGCACAAGGTGGCTTCCTATGTTATAATGTGTCAGGGGTTTACCAGCAAAGTGAAGAAGGAAAGTCTTGTATTTTACAGCTTACTTTCCATATATACGGGGACTTAGCAATAGCAATAGCAGTTAGACTTATCTACCGCTCCATAGGGCTTTCAGCCCTCTCTAAGTGGTTTACAGAGTCAGCATATCACCCCCAACAACAATCCGGGTCCTCATTTTACCCACCTCAGAAGGATGGAAGGCTGAGTCAAACTGAGCCGGTGAGATTTGAACAGCCGAACTGCAGAACTGCAGTCAGCTGAAGTAGCCTGCAGTGCTGCACTCTAACCACTGCGCCACCTCGGCTCTTCCCTGAAATAAGCTGGGGACCTATGACTAGCTATCCCTACATATCTGCAAGATACCACTTTTGGAAAGGCTGCCTTAGGCAATTCTCCAGCCCACCCACTAACTAGAAAAATAACTTACGAATGAGGTGATAATGCGATAACTTTGAACTAGGATGACAAGTGAAGTACAATCTGCAAAGTTATGGATAGTGCATTTCAAAGCAGTTACAGGCTTTACATTTTCCTGGATTCCGGTAATATTTATAGCATTTGCCTGAGTAGATAAATGGCCATAAAGTGATGCATTTATCGTGTTTGCGTGTTTGACATCCACGGAGGGAGTATGTAGTCTGGATTTCACATGAAAGCTTGATTGTAACATATTTCCTCTATAACCTTTTTTGAAGACAAACTGAGATAGGCAGCGCAGCACAGGTGTATATTTTCCGTACTCATCTAAGCACCATATGAATTGGAACATATGCCTTTTGGGTTCCACCACAAAACCGCGTTCGACTAAAGGGCGCTCGACAAAACCGCATAGCTGACGTCATCACAACGTGACAACAGTGCGCAGAAAAAAGCACGCTGTAAACGCTAAACCTAAAATTAACACCTAAACCTAAACCTAACCCCCTAAACCTAATCCTAAACCTAAACCTAAACCTAACCCTTACCTTAACTTGAATCGGCTTGCTTTAAAAGCGCTATTTAAAGCGCCCTTCTTTCTCCGCGCTCGCTGTTGTCGCCCTGTTGATGATGTCAGCGACGCGCTTTAATCAGGTGCGCTTTAGTCGAGCGCGGTTTTGTCATGCCACGTGCCTTTTGAAGGGCACACACCCAATTTTGGGGATTGCTTCTTACAAGGTGCCAGAGATCGATCAGGATTGGATGTACTGTGTACAGAGTATTATATGTAAATATTCATCGGGTTAATTTGGAGGAAACTGCATAAATTAGACGAATTAGACAGGAAGAGTTCATCATCTATCTCTCTAAAGTCACAGGAAAACAAATTAAAATGAACACGAGGGGAGAATAACCCAAACTCAAAGGACTTCTTAAAATATGAGCAATGTTAACGATTATCAATTATTCTGAAATATTCTTCTTCCTTTCCACCTGTATGCTAGTTTTTGGGCGCTCGTTTCAGTGAGAGCCTTTTAGGATGCTGAGTTACCCTTGAAATAAATTTCCTATTGGCTCTGATGTTTGTGTGGTCCATTCCTTGGACATGCTGGCTTTGGCAAGACAATACACCGGGAAGTCATACCCTATAAACCTCTGTTCATTACCTGCCACTCTTTGCACTGACCCTTATCACTTTGTTGAACGTAGGTTTTAAGAAGCCCCATTTTAATCTATCATCAAAGACCTAAAGCTGCTGTAGTATGTCACTCCTCTCCACCTTTCTCTGGGTGTTCAAAAGGCTATCTTTGCAAATAAACGGCTATATTTCACTCTGAAGCTTCAGTGGGTTTACTGGTTCTTAAAGGAAATGATAGACAATCACTGGTGAGATGTTTGCTATTAGTGGGCAGTCAGGATAAAGCCTCAGGGTGACATCTCTGGGGGCAGAAGAACCTACTATATATATATTGAACCATCAGATAGTTATGCTCACTAATGGGCAGCTACTTAGGGGATTTACTCACTATAATTCTTCCTCTCTGTTCTGTCTTGGTATTCTGCACTAGTTTCAAATCGTGACCCGTCAAATGCGCGCCCAAGAAAAGCGCTCCGACAAAACCGCAGTGAGAAAACAGCGAGGATGAAATCGCGCCCACAGAAGTGCGCTGATAAATGCACGCCGACAAAAGCACGATTAGGGTTAAGGTAAGGGTTAGGGTTAGGGTTAGGGTTAGGGTTAGGGTTAGGGTTAGGGTTAGGGTTAGGGTTAGGGTTAGGGTTAGGGTTAGGGTATTACGTTGTTTTCGCGTTGTTTGTTGATGGCGCGCTTTTGTCGGCGCACATTTATCGGCACACTTCTGTGGGCGCGATTTCATCCTCGCTGTTTTCTCGCCGCGGTTTTGTCGGCGCGCTTTCGTAGAGCGCGCATTTGTCTGTGAACCGTTTCAAATGATATTGTATTCTGAGGGCAACTACCAAGATGTTAAGAGATCCAAAAGTCAAGGGATATGAGGAATAGCTAAATCTGAGCAGATTTAGCTTAAGAATAGTTGATTGAGGGGGAAATATGATAGCAGTCTCCCAATATCTTCTAAAACACTGTCACACACAGAAAGGAATAAACTTCTTTTCTGATATCACAGAGACAAGAACCAGTTGTTCTGACCTAGGCTTCCTGATACAGTAAAAAGCACACCCTTAGTTCCAAAAACCCTTTGTTTATTTCAAAGGCAGTAAATTATATTAATTCACAGTCTGTAATGAGTCACAAATAGTTTGCAAAGAGTCCGACAGTAGGTTGCCACAGTCCTTCGGGATAAGACTGATAAGCACCCACCTTTATCTTCCTTGAAACGCTGCCAAAGACCTAATTGGTGATTTGCTTGCGAGGCCACATGGAGCAAAGAGTCAAAACGGAGCTTCAGAATTTAAACTGATCAGAATGAACAAAGTTGCTTCCTGCAAAGGCTCACGCGCATTTGCTCCTCCTTTATGTCCTATGGGAGGGGCCAATCACCTCCAAGCCTTACTCCCAAGTCATCCCTTTTGTCTTAACTGTTCTTGCCTTCTGGCAGCTCTGTGCATGTGCGCACTGGGAACAGGCTCCCCCTGTTCCTTTGTCCAACTCTGGAGGCTGTGGAGCAGGGGTTGGTTCCTGCCAGTTCTAACCGCTTCTATAGAAGAGGTTCCACAAATCTACAGTGCCGCTTAGAACCGGTTCTAGCTCCCTCCCCCCATCCGTTCGCACATCATCAAGATGAAGAGCGAGAGGAGGAATTCTGGGAGCTGAAGTCCACAAGTCTTAAAGCTGTCAAGTTTGAACAACCTTGGGGATTCTTTTCTAAAGGGTTAGGAGGTGTAAGCATCTTGTAACTTGACAACTTTAAGACTTGCACACTTCAATGCCAGAGTTCCTGAGCCAACATGACTGGAGGAGGAATTCTGGGAGTTGAAGTCCACAAGTCTTAAAGCTGTCAAGTTTGAACACCCCTGTTTTTTTTTCTAAAGGGTTAGGTGTACAAGGGTGTTGTAACTTGACAGCTTTAAGACTTGCGTGCTTCAAATGCCAGAGTTTCTGAGCCAACATTTTGGTTGCTAAGCAAGAGCGTTGTTAAGTGAGTTTCACCACATTTTACAAGTTGGCCACGCCCACCCAGTCACATGGCCGGCAAGCTACTCCCACCTGGTCACATGGCTGGCAAGCCACTCCCACAAAGCAGGCCACACCTACAGAAGAAGTTCCAAAACTTTTTGAAACCCACCACTGATCCTTGGATATGATTATTCTACACTATCATGCTCATATTTATAAAACTCAGTGCCTCTGTGAAAGGTAAGGATGACTACTGCGTTTGTGGTGCAATCAGAACATTGCGTGTGTTGAAGTTGTTTTAACGCAAGCCAAAGATGCCTTTAAAAAAACAAGTTTACATCATATTCTTATGATGTGCTGTGTGTGAGGTAATTTAAGGTGGTTCTGACAAGTGTCGTCAGCATCTTCATATCTGGTCACATGGGTGACAAGCCACTCCCACAAAGGAGGCCACACCCACAGAGTAGGTTTGAACAATTTTTGAAACCCACCACTGCTTGAGCGCCAATAAATGTCTATGGAGATTCTCAGTCATCCAGGTCATGGTTGTCCCAAAGGTGATTTTAAAAAGGCAACTGGACTTTCTTCATTTTGCTTGAAGATATTTTGCTTCTCATCCATGAAGCTTCTTCAGTTCTGATTGAAGAAGCCTCTTGGATGAAGGACCGTCAGAATTGAAAAAGGTTCTTGGCTGAGAAGCAAACCGTCTTCGAGCAAAACAGAGAAATGCCAGTTGCCTTTTCAAAAAAGGAACCTTTGAGAGCCAGTATTCACGATAGCTAAGGAGTTCAAGACTTTAGAAAAATCTTTTTAAACAACATGATTAACTAGATTATAAAATTACGTTGAGAGAGAAAAATAGATATTTCTCCCTCTTCCATCATACTAGAATTTAGAGTTTTCCTGTGAAGTTGGCACCAGACGAGAAAAGATACCCTGAATTAATTTACAATAAATTCCTCATGTAATTAATTTTATCTTGGAACCCATACCATTCTGCTGCACAGTTTCTTGATGTATGATGAGTACATCTTTAGAAAATAGGATTCTGTGCAAGTACGGTATTTATTTTTAGTGAAATGTTGCCTAAATTTGTTTGACACTATCAACACGCACAAAAAAATTAGCTCCAAACTATTTCCAATTTATTACCCATAATATTTTATGAAGAATGATTTGCTTGGAATCTAATTTAGTTTATGAACTAAAAATTTTTCCCATTCTTTGAACAAGACAGATATTCCAAGTTAACTTCATTATTTAGTTTTTACTCAGTTTGGTGGGAACTCCTGCTGAACTAAATAAATATTTGAAGTAATGTTGCAGCTTAATAATATGTTTGGAACATTAAGACCTATTTTCAAATTAATTACATGAAAGTTCATAACTTGTTTCTTTTCGCAACCATTTTGGCTCAGTGCTCAGTTGCCTTAAAATCCTCAGAAGCAAGGGACTATCATAAAATAATATTAGGAAATATCATAACTTTCCTAAAAGCAATATCTTCAGTTAGGATACAGTTACTTTCTCTTGGAGGAACACGGTGGCTCAGTGGCTGAGACACTGAGCTTGTCGATCAGAAAGGTTGGCAGTTTGGTGGTTCGAATCACTAGCGCCGCGTAATGGACTGAGCTCCCATTACTTGTCCCAGCTTTTGCCAGCCTAGCAGTTCGAAAGCATGTAAATATGCAAGTAGAAATATGAGACTGCTGCACCTGAGACTTTAATAATCAGAAATTAACTTGAGAGGATCAGGAAATATTGCTTTCTTTATAGAATATCGAGGATTTTTTTTTCTTTCCTTCCTTTTACAAAATGTCAAGATTCACCACTGCACGGGTAGTCCTTACAACAGTTCGCTTAGTGACCATTTGAAGTTACAACAGCACTGAAAAAAGCAAGTTATGACCATTGTCTACATTTATGACCGTTTCAGCATCCCCATGGACACATGATTTACATTCAGATGCTTGGCAACTGAGTCACATTTATGACAGTCACAATGTTCCTGGCTCAAGTGACCCCCTTTTGCAACTTTCTGACAAGCAAAGTCCACGGGGAAAACATATTCATTTAACAACCGCTATGAATCCCTTAACAACTGTGGCAGGAATAGTCATAAAAAGGGGGCAAAACTCACTTAACAAATTTCCCGCTTAGCAACATACATTTTGGGCTCAGTTGTACTTGTAACTTAAGGACTATCTGTAATGTCTAAGTTGATTTGATTTGATTGATTTGATTTATTGCATTTCTATGCCGCCCTATTCCCAGAGGGACTCAGGGTGGCTCACAAACCAAAGTAAGGGGGGGGGATACAAACAGGAGGAAAAACAACAGACAAACAACTACAACAATTTAAAAACAATCAACAACCACACAATTCGAGTGGGGACGGAGGACTCGTCAGCCCCAGGCCTGTCGGAACAGCCAGGTTTTAAGGGCTTTGCGGAAAGCCTGAAGGGTGGTGCGGGCCGAATCTCCACGGGGAGCTTGTTCCAGAGGGCCGGAGCAGCCACAGAGAAGGCCCTCCTCTGGGTGGTAGCCAGTCGGCACTGGCCGGTGGATGGAATTCGGAGGAGGCCTAATCTGTGGGATCTAATCGGTCTATTGGAGGTAATTGGCAGCAGGCGGTCTCTCAAGTACCCAGGTCCATAAAGGGCTTTATAAGTGACAACTAGAACCTTGAAGCGTATCTGAAGACCAATAGGCAGCCAGTGCAGCTCGCGGAGGATAGGTGTGACGTGGGTGTACCGGGGTGCACCCACAATCGCTCGCGTGGCTGCATTCTGGACAAGCTGAAGTCTTCGAATGCTCTTCAAGGGCTGCCCCATGTAGAGCGCATTGATTGCTGTCCCATCATCGTTAATTTAGTCTTTTTTATATTTAAAGCTAGTCACATTTTTTTCCCCAGTATGTCCCTTGACTTTTATTACTAGAGCGTGCCAATCATTTGCATTTTCAACTATCATACCACCTTCCACATAGGTGGAAATGCCTCCAACCCATCTTCCCTCAATATAAATTCTGCACATAAAGCAGATGGCATAAATAAAAGAACATACAACCCCGTCTCACTTCTATATCAACTTGAAGCCAGTCAGTTTCCCTCTGTGCAAAATGTGGCTTCTTGACCCACGTACAGGTTTTTGCATGAATATAATGAGATGCTCTGGGATTCCCCTTGTTCTTAAAACCTCCTACCTAGCTGACCCGATTGGCACAACGGGAAGCCTTTCTGTAACCACCAAAGCACCTACAGATTTCTTTTTGGTATTTGCCTTTTTAAAATCTACATTTCAAATAACGTTTCGTGCACCTTGGCCTTTTCAAATGTCACCTTGAGCATCTGGGCATCGGACTCTCCATGTCGGGCTGTAACAATCAGCAATGGATGATCATAAGCATCATTTTGCTAGCAGGTGAAGTTAAGGATATTTTATGATAGTTTGGATTCTCTGTTAAGTCTCGTCTTTTGGGAATCGGGATGTAGATTGATCGCCAATCCGCCGGCGGCTCGCTGACATAGATTCTAGATTAGGCTAGAAACAATACTAGAATGTTTCCTTCCTGCCTTCCTTACAGGATTAACCCTGTAAAGCGGAAAAAAATAAGATGAGATTTCTTCCAACAACCGGTTCTCCAAACTGCTTAGAAAGTTACCAACCAGTTCTCCCGAATAGGTGTGAACTGGCTGAATCCCATTACTGATGCGCTCCAACAATATATGCACTCGGTCTTCCACATATGCACTTTGATTGCGTGCAGGTCTTGGCTTGAAAACATGCCTAAATAGAGCCCAGGTGGGTGGGCGGCCCCACCTGTGATTTTCACTACTGTTTCGGGTGAACTGGTCCGAACCGGCTGAATACCACCTCTGGTTGAGTGCCATCTGACTGGGGGGGATAGGGGAGGAATCAGTCGTTATTTTCCATCCATGTGATTTTCCTGTTCCTGATTGTTAATCCACTTAAGCCTGTAACTTTCTCAAACTGCTTCTACTGATCAAAATGGGAGAAAGATACATGGAACTGTCCACCTCATGGAGGTTGAGTCTCAGCTGCCTCCCACTCCTCCTCTACAAAATTAAAGGTCTATTGATTCTACTATATAAAATTAAAAATATCTAATATACAAGGGTGGCCAATTCTAACATCTTCTATAGAAGAGGTTCCGCAAATCTACAGTGCCATTTAGAACCGGTTCCAGTTCCCTCCCCCCGCCCGTCCGGACATCATCAAGATGAAGAGCGAGGGGAGGAATTCTGGGAGTTGAAGTCCACAAGTCTTAAAGCTGTCAAGTTTGAACACCCCTGGGGTTTTTTTTTCCTAAAGGGTTAGGGGTGCAAGGGTCTTGTAACTTGACAGCCACAAGCCACTCCTACCCAGTCACATGGCTGGCAAGCCACTCCCACGAAGCAGGCCACACCTACAGAAGAGGTTCTAAAAAAAATTGAAACCCCCCACTGCTAATACAACAATATAGTTGAAAGCCCTGGAGTTAAATCTGATTGGTGTTGGAAGAAGGCATTTAAGTGGCTTGGCACCATTTGGGAAAATGTGGAGACAAGCTAATATCTCTAAGTGCATTAAAGGGAAAAAAAACTGGCCAAGGATTATGTTGGTTATCATAGAGAAATGTAACCAAAGGCTAACATTAAGAATGGAAAGAATTTTGAACAGACATTGGGGGGGCGGGGGAAGGGAAATTCCTTGTTCTTTGGGTGATTAGACTTTGACATGAGCCATCAAAAGGCCAAGTGAGACAATGTCATTTGTGTACACAACAGGAAAAGATAGAAGAAGTAATAGAGGGTCACTATCGCTATGATACAGAAGTCTGGAATAGATGCTTTTTTGTTTTTCACAACTCGTATCTGTCAGTCTACAAAAAAAACCCTCTTTTCCCAATCTAGTTTCCTTCACATATGTCTAACTACAATTTCCATCAAAATAACTGTCTTATTAAAGACGATGACTTCACAAATGAAAAGGGAATAATTTAATGATTATTCCAGTAGGAAGCAGGAGTGGAGAAGCCTACTCTCATAGTCTGATCACTTAGGGGCAAAGAAAGACTTGCTATGGTAACATTTTTCATGCCATATTTTTATGATGTTGCTTTGATTCACCTAATTTTCATTCTGTAGCTGAGGCAATGTAAAATAGTCCTCGTTGTTCCAAGTTTAAAATACTGTTTTGGTTCTTCTCCCAAACACAATTGTCAACATTAACATGATCTAGCACACTTCATTGACCATCAGTGATGAGATCTGTTGAACTCTTATTGGCTACTTTAGGCTGCTGGGACCATCAGAGGTGGGTTCCTACCACTTCGCACCTATTCGGTAGAACCGGTTCGTCAAATCTACCGGGTTAGAAGAGGTTCCACCAGTGGACCCGGAAAGCAGGCCACACCTACAGAAGAGGTTCCAAAAATTTTTGAAACCCACCACTGGTCCTTGGATATGATTATTCTACACTATCATGCTCATATTTATAAAACTCAATGCCTCTGTGAAAGGTAAGGATGACTACTGCGTTTGTGGTGCAATCAAAACATTGCGTGTGTCGAAGTTGTTTTAACGCAAACCAAAGATGCCTTTTAAAAAACAAGTTTACATCATATTCTTATGCATGCCAGTGCTGTGTGTGGGGTAATTTAAGGTGGTTCTGACAAGTGTCGTCGGCATCTTCATATCCGGTCACATGGGTGGCAAGCCACTCCCATCCGGTCACATGGGCGGCAAGCCACTCCCACAAAGGAGGCCACACCCACAGAGTAGGTTCGAACAATTTTTGAAACCCACCACTGGACCATGTATCTTGTCCTCCAGTTTCAGGACACTAACCTTAGCCTACTAAAAATATCTAAATCAGTGTTTCTCCACCCTGGCAGCTTTAAGACGGGTGGACGTCAGTTCCCAGAATTCCCCAGCCATCTGACAGGGGAATTCTGAGAGCTGAAGTGCATCCATCTTAAAGCTGCTAAGTTTTAGAAACCGTTCTATTAGAAGTCTAAACTTCTATTCTTATCGCTTATCCCATTGTGTCAAATGTAGGGAAGACTGTACATCTGGCCTCTGTAGAGGCATTGAACCTGTGTAATGTTTAACCAGTGCTTTCTGAAGCATTTGTTGAGTTGTATATGGGTTTCTTATAAATACACTTTTTCCATTCTGTTGTAAGTGCACAGACCTGTTTTGGTTGTTTTTTAAAAAAAAAAAACAGGTTAATTTTTAGAAAGGCCTGTGTTAAGAAAATAAAATATTGTAGTTTATGGTTAGGAAATCATTAATTTCTTGCAAAGACATAATAGCTGGAAGCAAGGGGCATTCAAGTATGCAGGAAGCTTGTTGCTGTTTTAAAAAACTTGGGATTTTTTTTCAAAAACTATAAGCAAAATTAAATAATATTTTTTTAAAAAAATCTTTTTTGTAATTGTTTTATTTATTAAGTTTTATTAAGTTTAATTATTAAGATAGGGCTGAGAGAACTTAGACTAAATAGAAAATGGGGCTATATATGTCAGTTACAAGGGGTTTTTTTCTGCTAATTTTTACTGGAACTTTGCTGATTAAAAAGGAGATCTGAAGATTAAGAATTTATAGAAAATGGATGAGGTGTGACGAAGAGGTATCTGGTAGTGTTTTAAGGGATAGGGATGAGTTTTTAATAAAGGTGGCATTTTTGCAAAAAGCCCTAAGTGGAATGTAATTTGGATTTGGGGATTTGATGATTAGAATTATATCAGATTATAGAAGTAATGCAGGCTGTTGTTAATTTTAAAGCAAGAGTATTTTTATCTAAATCTTTATGTAAAGAAAAAGAAAACCAGAAGCCATTATTTTTCTTTTTTCTTTCCTTTTTTGGGGGGCCATTTTAATGATGGAGGCAAGTTACTCTTGCAGGGGCTGAAAAACAGCAATAATATCTTGCTGTTGTAGTGGGAAAATGTACCTGGAAGGAAAAACACACAATTGTGCACTTGGTTCAGTTAAACATAGTTTGAAATAAAAACTGATATAATAGGATTGCCCCCTTTCCCTTAATGTGGCTAAAAAGATTGTCACTAAGTATAACACAAATGTTAATTTGTAAAGAAATTGGAAAACAGTTCCTAACTAAAAGGTGGAAGATTTTTGGAAGAAATCAAGAGAGCTTCATGTTAGATTTATATACATATATATATATGTGTGTAGATAGATGATAGACAGACAGACAGATGATAGATAGATAGATAGATAGATAGATAGATAGATAGATAGATAGATAGATAGATAGATAGATAGAAGCTTTTCATATCCCTAACTAAAACTATTGCCATTTTTCTGTGGCTGTTAAAAGGATTACGTAAAGTGTTTTATCTTTTAAAATGTTTAATCTTGGAGACAATCACATTTGATTTATCATGGAATAAAGATGATAGTAAACTATGTTTTACATTTCAGGAAATATTTTTTTTTCCAGGGCAGTTTTTTCCCTAGAGAGAATGCACTGCAAAGCACTGAGGAAACATCATGCAATTATATTCTTATAAATGTTAAGATGTCAATGCCTTTTCAATCCAGCCCTAAATGAGAAGAATAATGTCTTTCTGCTTCTATATCTAAGAGAAGTATCAGGATATGCATTGTGATTTGAAGATAATTGTATATAAAATTAACACTAAAATCCCCTCCCTAACTTCAAACTCAAAATGATAATCTTCCGCTGTAACATCAAACTCCCATATTTAGCAAATACAAACAAAATAACCCCATCCAAAAGGAAACAGTAATTGAATAGGTATAAAAAAACCATACAATGAACATATTCTCTATTCTTTGTCTTTTATGGAGTGGCTCATGAGATAAAAATGCATGGAATTTATGGATTTTCAAAGCTGTTGTTTTGGGTGCATTACGAATGGCTGAAAGTCTCTTCAGTTTCTGTGGGTTTTCTGTTGGCCTGGACTACCATTGTCCTTGTATGGAAAAAAAAATGCATGTTCATTGCACAAACAAATGCTAGCCAAAGATTTAAGTTGTAGTCCTCAGACAGGAAAAAAGAAAGAAAGAAAGGAGCATGATAGTGGTGCTATTCAGCAGTTCTATTCGGTTCAGGCCAGGTTCTAACCTCTTCTATAGAAGAGGTTCCACAAATCTACAGTGCTGTTTAGAACTGGTTCCAGCTCCCCCTCGCCCATCCATACATCATCAAGATGAAGAGCGAGAGGAGGAATTCTCGGAGTTGAAGTCCACAAGTCTTAAAGCTGTCAACTTTGAACACCCCTGCGGGTTTTTTTTCTAAAGGGTTAGGGGTGCAAGGGTCTTGTAACTTGACAGCTTTAAGACTTGCGTGCTTCAAACGCCAGAGTTTCTGAGCCAACATTTTGGTTGCTAAGCAAGAGCGTTGTTAAGTGAGTTTCACCACATTTTACAAGTTGGCCACGCCCACCCAGTCACATGGGTGGCAAGCCACTCCCACCCGGTGACATGGCTGCCAGCCACTCTCACTCGGTCACATGGCTGGCAAGCCATTTTGATACCCACAACTGGTTCAGGCAAACCGGTAGCAGTGGCAGCAGGAGGCCCATCTGCCCGGACATCATCACATCCCAGTTTTGATGCTTTGCGCATGCACAGAAGGTCTTGTGTCTGCATGGAAGTAGAGTGTGTGAGCGAAGCAAGCGCCCAAGCGCTCACATTTGTGAACTGGTAGCCAAGATAAGTTGATTTCATCCCTGGAGTATGACTTATGCTATAAATTAATTCCAAGAAGGCTGTAGTAGTGCAATAAACTTTGCACCTGGAATCTGATGGTGCAAGTTTCCATACACAGGGAAAATAATAATTATTCAGATTAAGGGTTTTCAACTACTCTTCAGAAACATTTTTCAATATTAGGGTTTGGGGTTTTTTTACATTTGAGAATTTGCCCATAAGATGTCCAAATTATCTAATTACAGTAAAATCAAGAATGTTTGCGATATTTGGGAGTTTTAATTCAAGTCACACAAACATGCCCGTGCTAGATATGAAAAAAGTTCCCTGTTCCATTGTAAGCTGAGAAAAAAAATTGTAGTAATTCCACTTAGAATGAAAGTGGATCTTTTCTTGTATCTCATAAGTCACATACAGCCCCCGCAGATATATTTCCTTAACATTGTTTTCCCCCTTATAGGACCAAGAGCCGAGGTGGCGCAGTGGTTAGGGTGCAGTACTGCAGGCCACTTCAGCTGACTGTTATCTGCAGTTCAGCGGTTCTAATCTCACCGGCTCAAGGTTGACTCAGCCTTCCATCCTTCCGAGGTGGGTGAAATGAGGACCCAGACTGTGGGGGCGATATGCTGACTCTGTAAACCGCTTAGAGACGGCTGAAAGCCCTATGAAGTGGTATATAAGTCTAACTGCTATTGCTATTGCTATTAACCATGCTTTTTACTTGGTCTGGAGAATAGCTATAGAAAATGAAAAGCTGTCCTAAAACCAGAGGTGAAATGCTACTGGTTTGGACCGGTTCGCCTGAACTGGTAGTAAAAAATGCTATTGGTTCACCCGAACCGGTAGCAAAAAAATGCTACTGGTTTGGCTGAACCGATATTTCAGGTGATTTATATTAGCTAGAATCGTCAGATTTCTTGCTTTCTAGCTAATCTGAATCACATGGCACAGTGGATTCTCCCCCTTCTACTTACCTCTGCAGGTACGCTCGGCAACAGGCTCCACCCACCCACCCGAACGTCATCACATCTAGTTTTTGATGCTCTGCGCATGCACTCATATTTGCGAACCAGTAGCGAAAGTAAGTTGATTTCACCCCTGCCTAAAACATTTTAAACTAAGCTAGATGGTTATTTCACCATGTTAGGATATTACCTCCAGATTTGGATTTTGTTCATTTAAAAGAAACCCCATCATTAATTGATTAAATTGCAGACCACTTTAAGATTATGTTTGAATGACAAGTTGGTAAAACATTTTATGAACAATTAAATACAAAAATTAGTTCCAGCTTTAGTGATACATTGTGCAAAATATTCCCTACTTCAGTTATACATCCATTAAAAAAATGCTTCTATTTAACTAAGGGTAGAGACATTCTTGAGTTTAAAAAGTAAATGTATGTTTCCAAATCCAAGGTTTTAATATTTCTTTTAAAACATTTCCATGGTTCTTGGGAGAACCCTAAATGTAGTTGATCCTGCGTCTTGTCCCACCCAATTTCCATATCTACAGTTTGAATCCATACCCAATCTAAAGTTAATTAACTATAGGTATTAGCCACTCCTCTCATATTAATATTCAATTTGTGCTTTGTCATTTTGCTTGATGAGTAAATGTACATAATATCCATCTGAAACCTTAATAAAGATTTTGCCTTCACATCAATGTCTTGAAATTAGAAATTTTAATTCCCCACTCAGTCAGTAGGTGGCATCTGGCTAGGTTTTGGAAAAAGTATGAGAGTTTGAGCAGTGGAGTAAACTTTGGAAAACCAAGCAGTATGTGCTATTTCTTAGTTTAGCCATTCACGTTTACTTTCTGTGGTGAATTCAACAAAACGACTGAATATTCAGGTTTGTATTGTAGGAAGTTATCACCCAGCCCTCTCCCAGAAAAATGAAATATCCTAGGAAATATTGAAAAGGCAGAATATTTCTCTGGATGCAAAAAGGAAGAAACATGTTTTAAAAGACAGAATAGCTGCCTGTAGCTTCCTGCCCATCCCCACTTTGTCAATGGGCCATTAAGAAGGCCAAGCTAGTCCACTTTACATAATAAAGGCTTCTCCACTTCAGCTCCAGGGGGATGGGATTAAAGCATGATAATATTGGCCCCAACTGACCACATGGCATCTGAGAACCCAACCAAACCTGGATTCAAAACAGCCTAGAGAGTTGCCCCTGCATGGCCCCATGGGAGTCTGACAACCAATCAGAATACATTTCTTACACAGGAACAGGAAACATAGAGGTCCCACCTCTCTGTTTCCTATTCCTGTGTGAGAAATGTATTCTGATTGGTTGTCAGACTCCCATGGGGCCATGCAGTGGCAACTCTCTAGGCTGCGTTTTGAATTCAGGTTTGGTTGAATTCTCAGATGCCATGTGGGGAGTTGGTAAAGTTCCTTAATCCCATCCCCCTGGAGCTGAAGTGGAGAAGTCTTTATTATGTAAAGTGGACTAGCCTGGCCTTCTTAATGGCCCATTGACAAAGTGGGGATGGGCAGGAAGCTACAGGCAGCTGTTCTGTCTTTTAAAACATGTTTCTTTCTTTTCACATCCACAGAAATGTTCTGCCTTTTCAATATTTCCTAGGATATTTCATTTTTCTGGGAGAGGGCTGGGTGATAACTTCCTACAATACAAACCTGAATATTCCATCGTTTTGTTGAATTCCCCACAGAAAGTAAACGTGAATGGCTAAACTAAGAAATAGCACATACTGCTTGGTTTTCCAAAGGAGAAATAACTTGGCAACCCAGGGTTTGATATCTGTGCCATTCGTCCAAGTTCACTCTGGATTTGTGGGAAGAAATATTGAATATACACTTAAAAAGTCTAAGAGCAATTTCTTTTGGTAAGGAAATTATTATTATTATTTTTAAAAGGCTGGCCTGAAATGAGCTGCCAGTTGGAGAATCTGGGACATTCACCAAATACTAAAAGATCAATAACTAAAAGATGAGTTTAGAGGAAAATAATAATTCTACACTCCAGATGCCCCCTATGTGGCTAACTCTCCCTAATATAGATTTTCCAAGCCAAGGTTTCTGGTGAAAGCTGTGATCATCCCTCTCCTGCAAAGCCTTTAAAGCAACTTAGCAATAGACACACAGCCTTTTTTCAGTCGTTTTCTTCTGTCACTTGCCCGAGGAGGGGAATTGCATATTTATCGATAGCTTTCTGAGGTGTATCTCTGAGCAGGTTTCTCTTCTGCTGCCCTCTTGAAACTAAGGTGATACCTAGCTGCAGGGGACACCCGCAGCTTTCTGAATGACAGGCATCCATGCAATGATTAATGGGCCAGACGTCATCGGTGGCCCAGAAGAATGCAGAAAAATAAATAAATCAGCAGTCTTGTCTTCTGGGCTGGCCTCCTCATTGCCAAATTCCTTTCCAGTATTTTTGCAGCACTGAGGTTGCCCGGTTGATCCTTATCTAAAAAGGTGGGAAAATGACACATACCAGGTCAGTCAAGGCAAGTTTAAGTTCTACCATACTGACAATAGAAGCCTAGTTCAGAAAAAAGACTCCAAGGGACATTTTTATGCTTTATTCTCCATGCTCTTACTATGGCCAGAACACTAATATGACAGGCTATTATTAGAGGACTAATATTATAGACTAATAATATTGAAGACTAATATTGGAAAGATAAACGTACGTCCCATTTACTCAATGGATTGAAAACCTGGTTACCCGTGCTCCCTAGGAACACATTGTCTATAGACATAGACTTTTGCAAGGGCAAATATAATGAAATATGGAAGGGCCGAGGTGGCGCAGTGGTTAGGGTGCAGTACTGCAGGCCACTTCAGCTGACTGTTATCTGCAGTTCAGCGGTTCAAATCTCACCGGCTCAAGGTTGACTCAGCCTTCCAGCCTTCCGAGGTGGGTGAAATGAGGACCCAGACTGTTGGGGGCGATATGCTGACTCTGTAAACCGCTTAGAGAGGGCTGAAAGCCCTATGAAGCGGTATATAAGTTCTAACTGCTATTGCTATTTATAGGAAATACAGTAGCATAAAAAAGAATGTTAGTTATATAAGTGTATTAGAAATTGGCATCTATGCTTTTGAATATTTACATTAGAGAAGTATATATCTAATATAAATATTTATATATGTCTAATGTAAATTTTATTTTATTAATTTTTATTAATTTTTTTTATTTTGTTACATAAACAGCACATGCCCACACCAGTGGGGGGGGGGGAAATCAAAACACAAAAAAGGACAAAAAACAGAAAACAAGGCAGGGAAAAAAAGAAAAAAGAAAAAACACATACACACACAAAAAAAGAACACAGGTATATATTATAAAAAAGTATATCAGCTGGTTACAACATGTTTTGTGCATTTCTTCCATTAATTCATGAGTTAAGATATTTGAATTAATAATGTAAATTTTATTTATTGTTAATTGATAATGATATCTTTGACAAGTTTATTCCTTTGTTCACTTTTTTAAAAAGCATTTCTTGTGAAAGCTTCCCCCCCCCTTGAAAATGTACAGTATGTATTTCCATCATAATTTTTTTTTGCGTTTAGTTTTTTTATGTTGCTATTTAACTTAAAATTAAAAAAATAATAAAATATTTATTGTTACTTACCTCATTAAATTTTTTTTTAAAAAATGATAATTTCCTGCCGCTATTGCCTCTCATAAATGTTTGATGGGATTGTAACATTATTATTTTTTTAACATAGGCTTGGAAATAGTTTTGATTCTGGATCCCTGAGAGGGTCTTGGGGGAGTCCCCAGGAGTCCTAGGGCCAGGGGGTGTTCTGGCTGCCACTACTGCCGGTGTGCTCAGGGATGTGACCACTTTTCATGCACGTTTCACCCTTAATGCGTGCTGTGCATGCGCACACGCTACAAAGAAAATTGCTTTGAGCATATGCCGAAGGCAAAACCAAGATCGTGCCACCTACACCGCCGCTGAAAGAACTGGTTCGGGGGCGCGGCCAGCCCGGGTCGCTGTTGGTTCCAGTAACTCAAGCTGCGAAGTTACTACCAGTTTGGCCGAACCGGTCCGAACCGGTAGTAACCCACCTCTGCCTGTAAGAAACACTATCTTAGGAAAAACCTGTATGCTATTATTCCTCTCATCCTAGAGAATGACTTGCCTAAGACCATTTAGGGAATTTTTAAAGATTCAAACCAGTGGTGGGTTTCAAAAAATTTTCGAACCTACTCTGTGGGTGTGGCCTCCTTTGTGGGAGTGGCTTGCCGGCCATGTGACCTGGTGGGAGTGGCTTGGCGGCCATGTGTTTTCTCTCCCTCTCTCTCTCTCTCTCTCTCTCTCCTTCCTTTTGTCTCTCTGTCCCTTTTTCCTTTTTTCTTTCATCTCTCTCTCACTTTTTCTTTCTTTTTTCTTTATTTCTTCTTTCTCTTTCTCTCTCTGTGTGAGTCTGTGTGTGTGGGGGGGGGGGTTTCAAAAAATTTTGGAACCTCTTCTGTAGGTATGGCCTGCTTTCCGGATCCACTGGTGGAACCTCTTCTAACCGGTTCGGTAGATTTGATGAACCGATTCTACTGAATTGGTGTGAACCCACCTCTGATTCAAACTGTGCAGTTCAGTTCTAAGCCCATTGCTACCCCTGGGTATATAAAAAATAACTCTCCCTGAACATAATTGGACTTAATCAGATAAGGGCTTCTGCTGGCGTCGCTTAGATCCCAAGCGATACCAATATTACTTGGCTGCAATTATAAATAACAGTCGCTTATTACAAGAACCTGCCACATCAGCAAAATGCTCCTACTGTACATTGCTGTATACAAAGGCCAATGTTGATATAATTAAGATGTGAAATGGGACAATTAAACAGTTTTGTCCACAGCACTGTGCAGCCAAAAACTGGGATTCTGGCCCGTTCAACTCAATTGACGTCAGCCAGCAGCTTGATGTCAATAAAACATAATCGGTTTAAAAATTAAAGTTTGTCAGCTTAGCTTAGCTTTGTTTTTTTAACGGGGGTACTGCATGCGCCCCATAGATACGGCAGCTGATCCTGCGAGAAAGGAAATATTTCAGGTTGTTTGTTTCCAACTTTCTTTCTTTTGGGAGCCTGTTGTTCCTTTGTTGAAAGGAAATCTACGTACAATTAAGCTTTAAAAAATAGAAACTTCAAAGGTCTTTAAAAAAATGTCTGCATAGTTGGTGTACAGCTGGGATAGCATTAAATTTGTTTCTCTCTATGATGAATGATTTTCTGGAAATTGAAAAGAACTACAGTAGTTAGAAGCCTTCATCATCTGGAGCAGTGGTGGGTTTCAAAAAATTTTAGACCCTCTTCTGTAGGTGTGGCCTGCTTTGTGGGAGTGGCTTGCCGGCCATGTGACTGGGTGGGCGTGGCCAACTTGTAAAAAGTGGTGAAACTCACTTAATAATGCTCTTGCTTAGCAATCAAAATGTTGGCTCAGAAACTCTGGCATTTGAAGCACACAAGTCTTAAAGCTGTCAAGTTACAAGACCCTTGCACCCCTAACCCTTTAGAAAAAAATCCTCCAGGGGTGTTCAAAGTTGACAGCTTTAAGACTTGTGGACTTCAACTCCCAGAATTCCTCCTCTAGTCATGTTGGCTCAGGAACTCTGGCACTGAAGTGTGCAAGTCTTAAAGCTGTCAAGTTACAAGACCCTTGCACCCCTAACCCTTTACAAAAAAAAACCCAGGGGTGTTCAAACTTGACAGCTTTAAGACTTGTGGACTTCAATTCCCAGAATTCCTCCTCTCGCTCTTCATCTTGATACAGTAGGATACCCTAGTTAGCTCTACCTGACTCCGTTGTTACATCCTCTAACCCTCACAGCTTCAACCTTAAACTGTCTACCATGGACCTCACTCCATTCCTAAGAGGAGTAAAGGAGGCGGGCATAAGCGCACCAGTATGCCTTCCGTCCCTGTCTTACTACCCCCATTTATTTGTATTTCTTTCTTTCATTCATATCCATGTTTATATTTATACTTGCTATCTTGTACATGTTTGACAAACTAATACATACAATAAATACAATTGAGGTTTACAGCACTAGAAAGATAGCTCAATACATTTACTGGTTTTCTGTTACAGAAACAGAGATTTCACATTAAGAGCATGTCTGGCTCAGGAATTCTGGGAGTTGAAGTCCACAAGTCATAACAGAGCCAAAGTTCTCCACTCCTAAGAGACGATGATGATGATGGTGGTGGTGGTGGTGGTGGTGGTGGTGATGATGATGATGATGATGATGATGATGATGATGATGATGATGTTATCCACTTAATCATGGACATGGACAACTTTGGTGATTCGAAGGGCCAGGTCTCTCCATATCTTCCAATCTTGCTATCTGTGAAGTTACCTGCACATTATAAGGTAGTACTGAGATCTCCCAGGGTTTAGTTTGGTGTTTCTATATTTTTTTTTAGCAGATTTTTTAAAATTATTTTTTCTCTTTTACAACACCTTACAGTCATTACATCAACATTGTTATGTCATCATACCTGTACATGTATATAATATTTCGCTTCTATATTCACATACCTTTATACACAGTTCTATATATATTTATATATAGTTTTTTGGCTTAATTAATTTTATTCTTGTTTTGCAGCCATTTGTACCAATTGTTCCAAATTTTATAATATTCCGACTCTTCTTTATCTTTTAATTTCAGTGCTAATTTGTCCATCTCTGCACAATCCAAAGTTTTTTTTATCACTAATTCATCTGAGGGGTTATTATTTTGTTTCCAGCATTGGGCAAATGCTATTCTAGCTGTAGTTAGCAGATGTGTTAATATGTACTTAATTTTCTTTGTATATTTCCCTTTGATTATTCCCAGTAGAAAGATCTCTGGTTTGTATTTTATCTGTTCTCCTGTAATTTCTTGCACCCATTTACAAATTTTTGTCCAATATTTTTGTGTTTCCAGGCAGGTCCACCATATGTGATAATAAGTCCCTTGTACATTTTTACACTTCAAGCAGGTCGGCTTCATGTTTGGGTACATTTTAGCCAATCTTGTTGGTGATAAATGCCAACGATAAAACATTTTGTATATATTTTCTTTAAGTGCTGCTGATCGTGTTAATTTATAATTTGTGTTCCAAATTCTTTCCCAATCCACTAGATCTATGTCGTAACCAAAGTTTTTGGCCCACGCTATCATACAACCTTTAACTTTTTCTTCTTCTAATGTTACTTCTAATAAATATTTGTAAATTTTCGTTATGAATTTATTTTCCAGGCCAATTAAAATTTTAGTTTGGTGTTTCTATTTACTGTACGTGTAGTCCTTGATTTACGACCACCACTGAGCCCAAACTTTGGTCACACAACCCCCTGCATTTTGTGATTGCATTTTGTGCACTTGGCAGACCTGCTAAGTGAAACATTTGTTAATTGAGTTTTGCCCTCATTTTAAGACCTAGCGTGCCACAGTTGTTAAGCAAATCGCTGCAGTTGTTAGTAACAAAATTCTTAAGTGAATCCGGCTTTCCCCATTGACTTTGCTTAGCAGAAGGTCGTAAAAGGGGATCACATGAACCCAGGACACTGCAACCGTCATAACTCCGAGTCAGTTGCCAAGCATCTGAATTTTGATCACATGACCATGGGGATACTGCAACAGCCGTAAGTCACTTGTTTCAGTGCCGTTATAACTTTGAACCATCACCAAATGAACTGTTGCAAGTGTGAGAACTACCTGTCACTCTCATTCTTACATCCCCCCCCCCCAAAAAAGCTAAAAATGTCATTAGGAGAAAGTGACAGAAATAGTCATCTTTCTCCCCCCCCCTCCCCACAACCTACAGAACTACAGGCTCGTGAGTAATTCTTGTTTTGAAAATGAAGGGCCCCACATGGCTATTTTATGTCTAGAACAAATGGGCATCGAATGTTCTGCATTCTGAAACAGCCCAAATAGTTTGCCAGCAGGAATTCAAACACCATTTCTTTGTGTGTGTGTTTGTGTGTGTGTGTGTGTGTCCCCCTCTAAGGGCATTTTTCCAATTGCCATGAGTTATTATGCGTGCACACTGCATTGTGAAGTGATGGCTGGCAGAGTTGGGTTGTTGCCCTCCGGAAAATCCTTGAAAGCCTCATATACAGGATGGCTTTTATCAGAAGAGGCTCTTGTTTAACAAGTGCCATGGTTACGGGCCTCCCTGAACTGATGATATTCGCCCGCAGGAAACCACGCAAAAGAAAACAGGATTCGCATGGCTCCGTCTCTGCTGCCCCAAGAATTCCAGGAAGTGATTATACTTTATGAAACCGTCTGTGCTCTGCTAGATTGTCTATAGCTTTCTAAGGTCACCCCCGTATCACGCTGCGCTCCGAGTGCCCTTTGTGTAACGAAGAATGTTTATGAACCCAAGTACAGGCTGTATTGTTTTCCTTGCGATTCGGGTTTCGGAAGGCCCTGTGTGTTGGGAGTCTCTTTTATGGAATGACATGAAGAATCCATCATGCGCCTATTTGGCAGAGCTCTCGGGCAGTGTTCAGAGGAGGGTCGTCCATCATGTCCACTTGAGATCGGACAGGGTGTGCGGAAAGTCACGGAGTCCTGGTGCACGGCGCGAGGTTTGGATGACAAGAGAGTCAATGGGCATGCCCTGTTTGGATTGCTGGTTTCCTGTGGCACTGGCCATGTCAAGGGAGGGAAGGTGTGTGTCCTGCCAAGCATTGCATTCCCGTTTCGAGGGTGTATGCAAAAGACAATCACACCACCGGCAACTTCCCATGTGAGGAGAAACAACGTTGTTTAAAGAACAGTGACAAAACATTTGCTTCCTACCAATCTTATAGCAATAGCAATAGCAGTTAGACTTATATACCGCTTCATAGGGCTTTCAGCCCTCTCTAAGTGGTTTACAGAGTCAGCATATTGCCCCCAACAGTCTGGGTCCTCATTTCACCCACCTCGGAAGGATGGAAGGCTGAGTCAACCTTGAGCCGGTGAGATTAGAACCGCTGAACTGCAGATAGCAGTCAGCTGAAGTGGCCTGCAGTACTGCACCCTAAACACTGCGCCACCTCGGCTCTTATTTCTTTATCAGTTTTATTGGGACTGTACTTTTTGAAAGCTTCCGGTTCCTTAAAGCAGAAAGGTCTTGATGTATTCTGCAGCATCCAAAATTATAGGACAATTTAAGTTATAGGAAAACTTAATTCAATTGAATTTTAAGATAAGACTTTCAATAGAGTAGTTCAACCATGGAACCAGTTATTTAAGGAGATTGTGGACAGCTTTTTACTGTCTGTCTTCAAACAGAAGTATGAATCTTATGGCTTCCAATTTAGCAATAGCAATAGCAGTTAGACTTATATACCGCTTCATAGGGCTTTCAGCCCTCTCTAAGCGGTTTACAGAGTCAGCATATCGCCCCCACAATCTGGGTCCTCATTTTACCCACCTCGGAAGGATGGAAGGCTGAGTCAACCTTGAGCCGGTGAGATTAGAACCACTGAACTGCAGATAACAGTCAGCTGAAGTGGCCTGCAGTACTGCACCCTAACCACTGCGCCACCTCGGCTCTTATGGAACAGTCATGCGATTGTTCCATAATGCAGGGGATTGTGCAATTATTGTAACTCCAAAAATGAATCATAACTGGGGAACTCTGTCATAACTTTGAATGGCCAATTAAGTGATCGGTCATAATTCGAGGCTTACCTGTAAAGATACTCTGGAATAGAGAACTGAAAAACTGATGTACCAGTATGGACAGGTGTTTGCCACTTCCTTCAATGCTTTGTTGTTGTTTTTACTTCCCAATTTAATCTATATTCCTTGATGATCTCCCATTCTGTTGTGGCCCGCCAGTGGCCAGCAGAGCTGGCAACAGATTCGGACAGTGAGGAGGTTGGGGAGGAACCTGGGCCAGTCCTGGAGTCTGGGGAAGGCTCAGATGAGGGCTCTGCGTCGGAGGCAGAGAGGGGACCAGGGCCGTCTGAGAGTTATCAGCTGCCTTCGGAGTCAGATATCAGTGAGGCAAGCAAACAGCTGGAGCCTGTTTCCAGTGTGCACATGTACAGAGTTGCCAAAGTTGGCAGATGAAGGGAACAGCTAAGGATCAAGGGCCGACTTGGGAGCAAGGCCACAGGTGGGCGATAAATGGCACCTCCCATAGTGAATAAAAGAGGAGCAAAAGGGGAGTGGAGTTTGCAGAAGACAATTAGTTCACTTAATTGGTTTGTGACTCTCAGTGGCTCCTTACCAACTTTTGAAGATACCAGCCTGGCAGCTCTCCAAGCCAGAGCCGAGGTGGCGCAGTGGTTAGGGTGCAGTACTGCAGGCTACTTCAGCTGACTGTTATCTGCAGTTCATCGGTTCAAATCTCACCGGCTCAAGGTTGACTCAGCCTTCCATCCTTCCGAGGTGGGTAAAAAAACTGCAAATGAATGCCACTCCCACCAGGTCACATGTCCGGCAAGCCACTCCCATAAAGGAGGCCACACCCACAGAGTAGGTTCCAAAAATTTTTGAAATCCACCACTGAAAAACAGAGTGGCTACGCTAAAGTCACTTCATCTGGATTAGGGGAGAATTTGTTGGACAAGATTCTTGAGAGTCATTTGGACTACAAGATCAAATCGGTCGATCCTGTTTTGGAAGTATCACCTCAAGTATTATTAAGTCTGAAGTTTCTGTTCCTTCATTTAGAAGACCAGAGAAGTATAGAGAATCATAAGAAGATCATTGCCTACTTGCTTATTCCAAATCTCAGTTAAACCTCATCGATCGTTGCTAAGCAATAATATAATTGCACAGTTGAATGGATTTTGTGGAATGATTGTTGTGCCCTTATTGTGGCACTTCTGCGCTACTGTAACACTCTCTACATGGGGCTGCCCTTGAAGGCTTCGTCTGGTCCAGAATGCGGCTGCGCGGGTTATCATGGGGGCACCTAGGTGCTCCCATGTTACACCCCTTTTAGGCGGCCTGCACTGGTTGCCGGTTGTCTTCCGGGTGCGATTCAAGGTACTAATTATGACCTTTAAAGCGCTCCATGGCTTAGGCCCAGGGTACCTGCGAGACCACCTACTGCCACCGGTAGCCTCCCACCGTCCAGTGCGATCCCACAGAGTTGGCCTCCTCAGGGTGCCGTCGGCCAGACAGTGTCGGCTAGCGACCCCCAGGGGGAGAGCCTTCTCTGTGGGAGTGCCTTCCCTCTGGAATTAGCTGCCCCCGGAGCTTTGTATAATTCCTGACCTCCGGTCCTTCCGACACGCCCTAAAAAGTTGGCTTTTCCAGCAAGCCGGCCTAGCCTGAACAAAACAAAATAAATTATTGATCATTGTTAATTTTAATCGAATTTTTTAAAATGTTATTGTTAATCCTAATTGGGTTTGTTTGGGATATTTTATTTAATTTTTTTAACTTTTGTATTATGTGTTTCTTTTAATGTTGTACGCCGCCCTGAGTCCTTGGGAGAAGGGCGGCATATAAATCCAATAAACCAAACCAAACCAAGGCTTGTTCCATAAGAAACATGATGATTTTTAAGATGTTGTCCCAAAGGTGCTTTTTCAAAAGCAACAGGACATCTTTTTTTTTCTTTGAAAATGTTTCACTTCTTGCCCAAGAAGCTTCTTCAGTTCTTTATCTTGCTTCTTCTTTCTGTTGGAAAAAGCATCTTTGGGCAATCGTGACCTGGGTGACTGAGACCTCCACAGGTATTTTTAAGGCGTCATTGGTGCTATCTATGGTCATTTTCCATGAATACATTTTTCATTCTTCTTTCTTTCCTGATTAACGTAATTTTTATACTATTAAATGTATCATATCTAATGTGAACCCATAAAGTTGTCTTCGGCAGCTGCTGTCATCAACAGGATCATCCTATCAGTGTTTGTGAACAGGAGGTACTATAATCACATTTGGCAGTCAGGGGAAATTAACGTTGCACTTTAGGAAGAGAGATTGAAATCTAAATTTCCTGCTTTAAGTCAACTGCCTTGTATTATTTTTTTCCTCTTTCTTCTCAGGAAGTGTAGGAATTCTGAGCATTTCAAACAAGCCTCTCTCAACAAGATTCATTTCTGTAGTCAACAGCAGAGGTGGGTTCCTACCAGTTCGCACCTATTCGGTAGAACCGGTTCGTCAAATCTACCGAACCGGTTAGAAGAGGTTCCACCAGTGGACCCGGAAAGCAGGCCACACCTACAGAAGAGGTTCCAAATAATTTTGAAACCCACCACTGAAACCCACCACTGACACACACACACAGAGACAGACTCACACAGAGAGAGAAAGAGAAAGAGAAAGAAAGGAAGAAAGAAAGAAAGAAAGAAAGAAACAAAGAGAAAAAGAAAGAAAAAGTGGGAGAGGTGAAAGAAAAAAGGAAAAAGGGACAGAGAGACAAAAGGAAGCAGAGAGAGAGAGAGAGAGACAGCGAGAGGGAGAGAGAGAGAGAGAGAGAGAGAGAGAGAGAGAGAGAGAGAGAGAGAGAGAAAACACATGGCCGGCAGGCCACTCCCACCAGGTCACATGGCCAGCAAGCCACTCCCACAAAGGAGGCCACACCCACAGAGTAGGTTCGAAAAATTTTTGAAACCCACCACTGGTCAATAGTATCCATACCACGGCAGTAGTTTTTGATATTCAGCTTCAAAAATCTTTAAAATCAGTCAACCCAGTTTGATATTAATATACCTATTCATTTGTGTCACAAGTGTTTTTTTTTTACAATTACCAAATAAAGCTTCCCCTAAATCAGTGGTTCTCAACCTGTGGGTCGGGACCCCTTTGGGGGTCGAACGACTCTTTCACAGGGGTCGCCTAAGACCATCGGAAAACACGTATTTTCGATGGTCTTAGGAACTGAGACACCAATTTTATGGTTGGGGGTCACCACAACATGAGGAACTGTATTAAAGGGTCGCGGCATTGGGAAGGTTGAGAACCACTGCCCTAAATCCTCTTAACACAGTGATAGCTAACCTTTTTGTCGTTGTGTGCCGAAAGTGTGCCCACACCTTAATGTAATGCACATGTGACCCCCCCATGCTCCCCCTGCCCCCATGCACATGACCACCTGCTCATCTGTGTGCAACCCCTCGTGCCCTGTTTTGGGCCTTGTGCCCCATTAGGGCCTAACCCTAACCCTGCAGCCTCCTGGGATCAAAAATGGGCCCCGTGGGCGCTGTACCCCCTGCAGTCCCCCCCCCCACATGTGCATGTGACCCCCTTCAGCCCCACATGCACTCATGACCCCCCTTCCCCTTCATTCATGCACACCTGTCTCCCGCATGCTTCCCGCTCCCCACGCATGTACAGCAGAGACCCAAAAATCAGCTGGCCAGTGGGGGGTATGGGTGCATGCACGGTGGGGCTGAGCTGAGGTGGCGGCTCGCATGTCCGCAGAGAGGGCTCTGCGTGCCACCTGTGGCTCTCATGCCATAGGTTCACCATCACAGTCTTAACACATGTTCTTCATACATGCATCCTATAAGCCTGTTGATCTTTGAAGCATGCAAAAGACCTCACTGATTTGTATGTCTTTTCTGACCAATTGGAGGTCAGTTAAAATTGGTCTCTTTACATCATTTAAAAAGCCAGGCCAGATTGAAAGAGCACCTGTTCCCTCCAATCAGAGACATTCAAGAAAGCACCCATTTGAAAATGATAACCTTAGTTAGGATAAATAACCGGGCCATAGAAATGCAATGTATACTTTTGGCGATTGTTAAGTAGAAATGTTAAGATCTCTTAGATTGTCTTAGATGTCTAATGTTTATTTTCTTAGCCCGTAATTAACTAATTTGTGATTGAGGGAAAAGTCCTATAAATCTTATTAATACATCATTGTTTAAAGATGGCTATAAAGGTGTAATGTGTGGGCCTGTGGAGAGTAGAGGTGAGAAAAACAGTAAATAACTTTTAGTCAACTACAATAATAACAAGGAAATGTTAATGAATAATACTTAATGATACATACAGGTGTGTTATTGAGGGGGGGATGCTTAGATATCTTACTTAACTGAATTTGTTTTAGAATATGTCATAAAGGTGTAATGTTATTGGAGATCTATTGAAACTGCAAATGAATGCCAGTAGGTGGTTGTGTCTTTAAATAGAAATGATTCTAGATTAAAAACATGTTTAAATAACAGTAACTAAATGAGAATTGTGGTACAGGGATAGTAAAATACATAATTTTTCCTTCTTGACTTAAAATGTACAACTCGATTTGAATGAAGTATATGTAAGGATTGTGGAAGAGACGCACGGAATATATTTGTAACCAATCGATACGATTTCTACAAGATGTAACGAAAGATTATTCTTTTTTTTGTGTGTGTTTTTTGTTTAACTAAAACAATAAAAAATTCTCCCCCCCCCCCAAAAAGAAAGCACCCATTTGAAAAATGGACAAGGCCGAGACCCTGATTTTTAAATAATACCGTATATTTGTTGCCCCAAGTCTTTCCAAACGCAAAATGTAAGGACAGTTTTGCAGCCACCCATTCTGGATCTAAAGACCACAGGAGACTGCATGATGTTTTTGAATGACATTTTTTAATAATCTTGAAGGCTTCTTTGCATTCCTAATTTGACAGAGAACTGTTTGGATGCAGAACCTTCTTTTGGTAGTCCGACAAAGTAGAAGCTTTTTTTAAAAAAGAGAAAATTTGTTTTTTTCTACCCTTTGGCACTTTTAATTTTTTTTAAGCGACGTCTGTTTTTAACCCCTTTTAACAGTGCTTTTTAATATACCGTCTTATTTTTTTTACTGCTACTTGCTTTTTGTTGATCGATATCAAGTTATTACATGTTGCCTAGAAAAGAGTTGTAGGGTGAATGTGACCTTTTATATATTTATATCTAAATAAACATTTCTTACTTATTCATAATAAATGGGGAACTCCCTCCATTGGCTTTTTTGCATTTTGAGTCGCGACACACAAGCATAAATGGTTATGAATTCCACAGCCCAGTTCTTAACATTTTTCTTCTTCAAAAAAAAAAATAATAATCTGCTTTTTTGAAAGTTATAAACCAGCTTCTTGTTTAAAACTATACATCGTGGTTCCAAGTTTTACACCCGGCCTCCCTTCTTAATGTAATGTAATTTTTATTCTTTCTGTCACATCCCCTACTGAATTTTATCTTTCTGGCCCACTCCTCTATACAAATTATGCTCCAGATAAGAATGTATCTTTGCTAGCCAGATTACACTTGACTTGACACAAAATCTTTAAGTAAAATATTCCCTCTAATGAAATAGGGCTAGAGAAATATTATTTGCATATAAGCTGCTCAGGGAATTGCATGCAAACAGACTATCAAGAGTTTTGGCCTGGATGGAAAAAATAACCCAAACATGTTTCTATCTCAATGGGAGTGAAAGTAACCATCCAGGTTTATACAGCAGCTAGGAAAAGTGTGTGTGTGTTTGTGTGTTTCAAGAAAATTAAAGACAGATTGCTGCTAAAGTACACATTTAGATAAGATTCTTTCAACATGGGATACCCCTTGGGAAGGATTATTGGTATATCTTTATTTTTCAGAGTATACCGGTTGCAACCGAATCAGAGATTAATAACCTACCACTATCCCCTATATCTGTTGGGTTAATCAGAAAAGCTGTAGAGTGTGCATTGTTGACAGATTGCCAACAGCTGCAATTTAATATTCTGTTAGTACGCTTTTGCTTCCTGTTCATATTCGACCAACAGATCCTCCTAACAGACCTCATTGCAAACAAATTCACCTGCATTTTTGTCTTGCAAACAAAGGCAACCACAGGAACAAATTTTTCCCCCTGCAGATGCTGTTTATTTGGCTAGGAGGAAAGAATGCCTTACGGTTAGGATGGCAGTTCCTTATCATTTCACATCGCACAGCTGTGGGGCCCTTTAATTCCTGTTATTTCTCAATGTAACATTCTTAGACATTTTGACAGCGTTATAATTTGTGGTATATTTTCCTGTTGCCATTTTCTATTAGCTCTTATCTGTCCGCTCTTTTGAAGTCCACCCCACCCCCACCCCGCCCCCTTAATGCAAAGGGGGGAAAATATTAACTTTATTGCACTGGCATATCATGAAAATATAAGTTGTGGGGTAAATAATACTACTGTTCAAAGAAATGTCCATCTAGGTTCTGTTCCAAGTGGGAAGAAAGATAGTCTTTTGTGTGTGTGTGTGTGTGTGTGTGTGTGTGTGTGTGTGTGTGTGTGAGAGAGAGAGAGAGAGAGAGAGAGAGAGAGAGAGAGAGACAGAGAGACAGAGAGAGAGAGAGGGAAAGAGAGAGACAGAGAGAGAGAGAGACAGAGAGAGATGGAGGGAGAGAGAGAGAGACGGAGAGACGGAGAGAGAGAGATGGAGGGAGAGGGAGAGACGGAGAGATGGAGAGAGAGAGGGAGGAAGAGGGAGATACGGAGAGAGAGAGAGAGGGAGAGAGAGGGGAGGAGAGAGAGAGGGAGGGAGAGAGAGAGAGGGAGAGAGAGAGACGGAGAGAAAGAGAGGGAAAGAGAGAGACGGAGAGAGAGAGAGACGGAGAGAGATGGAGGGAGAGAGAGAGAGATGGAGAGATGGAGAGAGAGAGATGGAGGGAGAGGGAGAGACGGAGAGAGAGAGAGAGAGAGAGAGAGGGAGGGAGGGAGGGAGATTGATTGATTTATAGTCTCTCTTGGGCTTCGAATTTGAGCTTCCTGTTCCTGTGACAAGCTATTGGCTGCTGTAGGGGTCATGGATAACCTTGTAGGTTTTCTGAGTCAAGCTTGGTTGATCACATGCACGCCAGGCCCCTTTGTCCCTCAAAAGTCTCTTGAAGTTTGTCCAAATTCATGTTCATTGCCTCGATGACACTACCCAGGGGTGGGCTGCTACAGGTTTATCCGGGTTCGGGGGAACTCGTAGGTAACATTATGGCTAGTTCGGAGAACCTCCAAATCCCACCCCTGGCTGGCCCTCCCAGGAGTCTCCACACAGCCCGTTTTGGATGCTCGTGACCCGTCAAATGCACGCCCAACAAAACCGCACCGACAAAACCGCGCCGAGAAAACAGCAAGGACGAAATCGTGGCCACAGAAGCGTGCCGATAAATGTACGCGAACGAAAGCGCGATTAGGGTTAAGGTAAGGGTTAGAGTTAGGGTTAGGGTTAGGGTATTACGTTGTTTTCACGTTGTTTGTTGATGGTGCGCTTTCGTCGGCGCGCATTTATCGGCGCGCTTCTGTGGGCGCGATTTCATCCTCGCTGTTTTTCACCCAGATGAGCAGGTGGTCAGATAGGCCTGGGACTCCAGGATTTTCAGTAAAAGAAAAGTGTATCCATGATTGTTGTTTATAAACACTGCTTTGGTGGAAACACAAAATACTGTTAACATATTGCTTTTTATGAACCGGTTTCAACGGAATTACTGCCTGCTCTTGAGTTAGACAGATATTTTCATCCAACAGTTCTGGGAAAGAATTCATTCGCCGTACTAGGAAAGCAAGACTGCTTTGATTCAAATAGATTTGGCGCTTTTGGGGAAAACTGTGGTTGGAGAACAACTCTAGCCAAGGAAAACAAAATGTAATGCAATGCTTTGGCCAGCAGGGGGCAATCACGTCCTTCATATTCAGGCCAATATGTTCCTTTCTACCCTATCTTTATATGCTGAAGAAATTTTAGGCAGCCTATAGCATACCTATAGCTAGAGCCAAGAACAGGAACAAGGCCAGAAAGAAGAAGGCCTTCTTCTAATATTTTGCATTTTGGGCAGAGAAGCTCTGAATCTTTCTTTGCCCTTAAAACAATCCCCCTAAATTGTTGCTTGAATAAGAATAGCTAATTACTGCTTATATATATATATATATATATATATATATATATATATATATATATATATATATATATATATATATATATATATATATATATATATATATATAGCATAAATATAATAAATATAACATATATATATATATATATACACACCATTGCAACCCCATGTAGCTGTACACCAGTACGGAATTATTTGGCCAGCAAAATAGGGAGGTATATTTAGTCAAATGAAAATCAGATGGAAACTGAAATTATTTTGGTATAAAATGGGTAGTCCTCGATTTACAACCATTTGTTTAATGTCGGTTCAAAGTAACAATGGCACTGAAAATGGGACTTAAGACCAGTTCTCACACTTATGACTACTGCAGCATTCCCACAGCCACCTACCTGAGATACTTGGCAATTAGCATGTATAGTGTTTATTAAATAATAAATTTAAATAATTTATTAGTCTTTGTCATTATTATTTTTTTCTTTTTTGTCTGGTGTGTGTGTGTGTGTGTGTGTGTGTGAGAGAGAGAGAGAGAGATGTCAGCAGAATCAAGGTAAGCATTTTCTGAATCTTTGAAGCGAGCCCAAAAGATTCACCATCACTTTCTACTTGCTGTTGTCTGTATTTCTATTTTTTGCATGATAGAGGGCCTGTGTGGTGTTATGGATCCATCTGAATAATTGCTGGCTTTCATAGTTTCAAAAGAAAAGCTAGGATGGTTTCATTGTTCCAGCGGGTTAGATGCGAGCCGAGATCTTAGCAGGGTCAAACGAATTAAGCTGGCAAACAACATCCTGGGTTCCTTTCCAGTCGTTTGAAGATTATTGCATGTTACGGTTGAAGCAGGGCAGAGGGCAGAACGGTTCTGCCTTTCCTTACCTTCGGGCAATGGTTGGATTCAAATTTTTTTACTACTGGTTCTGTGGGCGTTGCTTTGTGGGCATGGCTTTGTTTCCATGGCTTTGTTGGCGTGGCAGGATACTGAAAAATTGTGACCCGACAAATGCACGCTGGTCAAATGCGCGCCGACAAAACCGCACCAACAAATGCACGCGACGTCAAAAGCGCAATTAAGGTTAGGGTTAGGGTTAGGGTTAGGGTTAGGCTTAGGCTTAGGCTTAGGCTTAGGCTTAGATTTAGGCTTAGGCTTAGTCTTAGTCTTAGGCTTAGTCTTAGTCTTAGTCTTAGTCTTAGTCTTAGTCTTAGGCTTAGGCTTAGCCTTAGGCTTAGGCTTAGGCTTAGGCTTAGGCTTAGGCTTAGGCTTAGGCTTAGGCTTAGGCTTAGGTTTAGTCTTAGCCTTAGGCTTAGGTTTAGGCTTAGCCTTAGCCTTAGGCTTAGCCTTAGGTTTTAGGCTTAGGTTTAGGTTTAGGTTTAGGCTTACGCTTAGGGTTAGGGTTAGGGTTAGGGTTAGGGTTAGGGTTAGGGTTAGGGTGGATGGGTTATAAGGTTGTTTTCGCGTCCTAGTTTGTGATTGTTGATTGTTGATGGTGTGTGATTTTGACGTCGCGGTTTTGTCGTTCTGGTTTTGTCGCCGCGCATTTGACTAGCGCGCATTTGTCGGTGAAGCCTGCAAAATCCCATTTTCTCCCCACCCCACTAACCTGCTTTCCAGCTCTATTCTCCTGTTCAGGACAACAAAAAAAGATCAGCTGGGATGCTGGGAGGCAGGGTGGCAGCGGGGGCGGAGCCTGCCTATTTGACGGATCGCCGAACGACTCAAAATTTCCGCTATTTGTTCTCCAGAACATGTCAGAACTGGCTGAATCCTATCTCTGCCTTCAGGCTACTGTTTGCTGTCTTTTTTGTGAGGGCTGAAGAAGAATTGGTGTGAACTCAAACATTGCACTGCTCCTTGTGATTATTTAGTTGCTCCTTATTAAAGGCATTTCTTATATTGTTGCTTTTGAGTCCCCCTCAGCTTACACGATCACCTACATTTTTTCATAAAAAAC
Organism: Thamnophis elegans; assembly: GCF_009769535.1. Classification (NCBI taxonomy): domain Eukaryota; kingdom Metazoa; phylum Chordata; class Lepidosauria; order Squamata; family Natricidae; genus Thamnophis; species Thamnophis elegans. The sequence goes on from NC_045548.1 coordinate 8,672,693, forward strand.
CTTATAATTCTGAAACTGAACTCTTAGTGCCCTCTAGTGACTACAAAATATTTCCATCTCATACGCATTTCAATTTTTTTTAGGGAGCACTTTCTAGCCTGCACGATCCAATCTAAAGCTGCCTCCCCCGTTTCATTGCGGTCAGCAACCAAAGTCTCAATCAAACCATCTATCAAAACTGCAGAAAAAAAACACTCAAGTTCCCTGTGAAATCCAAAAGGGTTTATGACGTACCTGAAGAAAAATTCTGAAGAGATAGTTTTCATCACACAGTGTAGAGGTTGTTTCCTTTAACTACCTGCTGGTGGTGGTGGTGGTTCTTCTTCTTCTTCTTCTTCTTCTTCTTCTTCTTCTTCTTCTTCTTCTTCTTCTTCTTCTTCTTCTTCTTCTTCTTCTCCTTCTCCTTCTCCTTCTCCTTCTCCTTCTCCTTCTCCTCCTTCTCCTTCTCCTTCTCCTTCTCCTTCTTCTTCCTTCTTCCTTCTTCCTTCTTCTTCTTCTTTTCTTCTTCCTTCTTCTCCTCCTCCTCCTCCTCCTCAATCAAACTGGTTTAGGCCTGGAGGAGATCAAACCTGGCTGCTCTTTAGAAGGCCAGATCCTGAAGATGAAACTCAAATACTTTGCCCACCTAATGAGAAGGAAGGACTCACTGGAGAAGAGCCTAATACTGAGAAAGATTGAGGGCAGAAGAAGAAGACGACAGAGAATGAGGTGACTAGATAGAATCACTGAAGCAGTCAGCATGAGCTTAAAAGGGCAGTGGTGGGTTCCTACCGGTTCAGACTGATTTAGCCAAACCGGTAATGGTTTTGCGGCCTGGGTTGCTGGAACTGGCAGCACGCCACCCAGGCCCGCCACGCCATCTTGTTTTTTGCTTCTGCGCATGCACAGAGCAATTTTTATTGCATTGTGCATGTGCGCACGGGCCCATGAGAAAACCGGAAGTAGTGATTGCCGGAATCCACCCTTGACTCTGTGGGATGGTAGAGGACAGGAAGGCCTGGAGGAATGTTGTCAGTGGTGGGATTCAGCCAGTTCGCATCACTTCAGGAGAACCGGTTGTTAACTTTCTGAGCAGTTTGATGAACTGGTTGTGGAAGAAATCATCAGGGCAAAGAACCGGTTGTTAAATTATTTAAACCTCACCCCTGAATGTTGTCCATGGGGTTGCGATGGGTTGGACATGACTTTGTGACTAACAACCACCAAGATTGCAATGGATGAATGATATCCTAAGTGTCTTGCAAACTTTCCCCCGGCTGTAATTAATATTTTAGTGCTACAGTGCACAGGTGAGACTTTGCTAGACCTAACTTGACGAGAGCATCCAAGCTGTTCTTGGATGAAGTCCGTGACCCGTCAAAACCATGGTCCACTAAAGCGCGCTCGACGAAAGCGTGTACCTGACGTCATCAGCAGCGTGACGAAAAAAATTAAAAATAAATTAAATTAAAATTAAAATAAAATTAAAGCAAGCCGATTCACATAAAGGTTAGGGTTAGGGTTAGGGTTAGGTTAAGGGTTAGGGTTAGGTTTAGGGTTACGTTAAGCGTTAGGGTTAGGTTTAGCATTAGGTTAAGGGTTAGCGTTAGGTTTAGCGTTAGGTTAAGGGTTAGGTTTAGGGTTAGGTTTAGGGTTAGGTTAAGGGTTAGGTTTAGGGTTAGGTTTAGGGTTAGGTTGGAGTGGGTTAGGGTAAGGTTTTCGCTTTAATTTTAAATTTACCGCTCACATCGCGATGTTTTCGTCGTGCTGTGATGACGTCACGTACGCGCTTTCGTCGAGTGCGCTTTTGTTTACCGCGGTTTTGTGGTGGAACCGATGAAGTCGACTTTTTTTTTTAGAGATGGGATTTAAGAACTCAGCTCCTGCGAAATAATATTCAGCCTACATAATCTTTCAACTAAGACCACAAACGCCTAACGTTATAGTTCACTCATTTGTCAATCCTGCCTAGATTATAGGCTCTGTAATGGTTGTTCATTAAATTCCAGTAATTGCAATGGCATTACAAAGAATATTCATCAGCACCTCTTCTGATTCAGCCTTGCTACCGCTAATAGCTCTATTGAAGAGCAGGTCTTATTTCTGGAAAATAAAACCTCGTTACATAAAAGCCTGATTTATATGAACTTAAGGTGGGCAGGAAGAAAAAAAGTGTTTGTCAAAATTTGACATCAGTGGTGTGAAAGAAAAGTATTTTTGCTTTAATCAGTGGGAGATCAGAAATGCCAGCAATGAAGTGAAGATGGAAGAAGATTTAAGGATATATACTGAAAGACAACTGAGAAGGATTAACAAAAGGATTAAGGAACTAGTAACATTTCATCCGTGTTGGCTGGGCTGGTTGGGATTTTCGGGAATTGTAGTTTGATGCGGTGGCTCAGTGGCTAAGATGCTGAACTTGTCGATCAGAAAGGTTAGCAATAGCAAGAGCAGTTAGACTTATCTACCGCTTCATAGGGCTTTCAGCCCTCTCTAAGCGGTTTACAGAGTCAGCATATCGCCCCCACAGTCTGGGTCCTCATTTCACCCACCTCGGAAGGATGGAAGGCTGAGTCAACGGTGAGATTTGAACGGCCGAACTGCAGATAGCAGTCAGCTGAAGTGGCCTGCAGTACTGCACTCTAACCACTGCGCGGTTCGAATCCCTAGCGCCGCATAACAGAGTGAGCTCCCGTTACTTGTCCCAGCTTCTGCCAACCTAGCAGTTTGAAAGCATGTAAAAAATGCAAGTAGAAAAATAGGGACCCCCTTTGGTGGGAAGGTAACAGCGTTCCGTGTGCCTTCGGAGTTTAGTCATGCCGGCCACATGACCAAGGAGATGTCTTTGGACAGCGCTGGCTCTTTGGCTTTGAAACGGAGATTATGAACGATTAGCACATATTTGCGAGGGGAAGCTTTATCTTTACCTAGTTTGGCAGTATCTGAGGGTTACACTTCCTCAGTCAAGATCAGGGGTCCCCAAACTTTAAGACTTGTGGACTTCAACTCCTAACTGTGCTGGCTGAAGAATTAAGTCCACAAGTCTTAAACTTGCCAAATTTGGAGAACCCTGGTCTAGATTCCTGGGATCCCTCTGCCCATTGTTTTAGTCTTTATATAGGCAATCATAGGGCCCTTGGAACTGAACATTTGATTGAGGCTGATGGGAATTTGACAGATGGTTGTGACGGTGGTGTGGCATTAAGAAAGAGTGGCGCCTCCCCCCCCCCCCACTCCCAGGATGGATGTATATTCCTAGTCACAGCTCAGGTTCTGGATGCCAGATGGTATAAGTGGATTTTAAATATATCTTATCGCTTTCAGAGTGCTCCATGTAAAGCTTTCTCTGGAAAGTGTTCAGAAACTTCAGCTGCTTGGAAACGCTGTGGCTAGATTGCTAAAAAAAAGGCCAGTTGTCATGATCATATATTTAACCTCGCTTTTTTGTGGATTTTTGGCTTGTATTTCTGGGTTCTGTTTTTACTAATTACACCTGAATGCATCGCCTCGTTTTTTTTTTCCTAATCACAAATCGATTCCACTCCCGTATCAGAGGAAGCAGATTCTTTTCAAGTTGGAATATAAATTAATATACCACTTTTTTTTTAAAAAAAAAATGTTATTGTCAATTCTAATTGGGTTTGTTTGGGAGATTCTATTTAATATTTTTTTAAAAACTTTTGTAATGTGTTTCTTTTAATGTTGTACGCCGCCCTGAGTCCTTGGGGGAAGGGCGGCATATAAATCTAATAAACCAAACCAAACCAAGCCAATTTCTGCGTGCATTGACAGACGGTCCTTGACTTTCGTTCACAATCAAGCCCAAAATTTCTGTCGCTATGCAAGGCAGCAAACCTTTCTTGCCACAGTTGTTAAGTAATTTGCAATTCACAATTTAATGAATTTATATGCCGCCCAATCCCGGAGGATTCCGGGCGGCTTCCAAATACGGAATAAAATAAAACCGATAGGGGAAAGAAACATACACAGTTTAAAAACACACAACATACATTTGGCTTAACTGGGGGTTGGACCTGATTTAAAAATCAGCAACCCCAGGCCTGTCGAAACAGCCAGGTCTTGGTGGCTTTTTGGAAGGCCACGAGAGTGGGAAGGCTCTGGATTTGATTTGATTTTGATTTTATTTTATTATATTTATATGCTGCCCTTTTCCCCCGAAGGGTACTCAGGGCGGCTCACAATTCAAATCAGGGAAGGTTGGGGTACAGACAGAAAATAAAAGACAAAATATAACAATACATAATTTAAAAACACACAACAGTCATACCATTCGAGACGGGGGCAACAGCTCTTTAGCCCCAGGCCTGTCGGAATAGCCAGGTTTTAAGGGCTTTGCGGAAGGCCTGGAGGGTGGTGAGGGTTCGAATCTCCACGGGGAGCTCGTTCCAGAGGGTCGGAGCAGCCACAGAGAAGGCTCTCCTCCGGGTAGTCGCCAGTCGACACTGGCCGGCGGATGGAATTTGGAGGAGGCCTAATCTGTGGGATCTAATCGGTCTAGTGGAGGTGATTGGCAGCAGGCGGTCTCTCAAGTATCTCTGCTGGTAGATCATTCCACAGAGCCACAGTGAACTACTACCATGATTATGTGACTCTGACGCCCCCACTGACTTTGCTTCTCACAAGGACACGGAAGGTGATCACATGACCACCACCACCCCCGGACACTGCAGCGTCAGTTGCCAAACATCTGGATTTTGATCACATGACCGTGGGGATGCTCCAATGATTGTAAGTGTGAAAAGCGGCCATAAGTAACTTTTTTTTCCCCAGTGCTGTTGTAACTTCCCACGCTGACTAAACTAATGACTGTAAGTCAAGGATTTGAAGGTACATATTTTGGCACGAACTTTCTAGTGTAATACAGGTTTTGCAGGAAAATGTTTAATTTTTTTCTGAAAAAATACACATTTTTTGAGTAGGGACAGGAGAGAGGGTGAGTGGGGGTAGATGAGGTGTATAAGGAGGAGTGGTAAGGGAAGAGAGGAGAAGGAGAAAGGAAGGGGAAGTAGAGTAGAAACGGATGATGGAGGCGAGAAAGGAGGTAGAGAGGGGGAGAAGAGAGGGGGAAGAACGTGTTGGATAAGGTATAAATATGGTGTATGAAGAGCAGAAGCACCAATAACTGTTTTTTCCCCCCCTTTGGTAGTTGATGGCAAGATGAATTGATGTAATTACTTAATATTACAACATGATATTGACTATGTAATAGTATACATGTGATTATATGCTATGAAAATGGAAAATAATTTTTTTTTATGGGAAAGATAAGCCGCACCCCGCACGTGAGCACACCCATCACCTTGTGACCAAGAGCAAAACCACCCGGCAATTAATCATGGATTGTCAGCATGAATTTCTTTAGTTTGTGTAAGTGGGACGGTGAGTCTTGGCAGCTGGCCCAGTCTTCTCCCCTGAATGGCAGCTCTGAGCTGGGCGGAGCTGACACAGTGTTGATGACAACAACACTGGCATGAGGTGTTGATGGAGGATGAGGAGAAGGGATTTTGTGTGGTCCCTCCAAGAGTTGGATTCTTTGATTTCTCTATTAACATGTCCTTCGCTTTATTGTCCCAGTGTATTGATCACATAATTGACTACATCAATCACATGATTACACAGCTTCAGATTCCACCCAACAATAGGTTTTCTGTTCTGACCCCCTCCTCTGTCCAGTAACGAAAGCCGAGACAAGCTTAACTGGAATGTACTTTAATAGCAAGAAACCAAAACCTCGGTGGCTGAAAGCCAAGCATAACAAACAGATAAGGACCTTGGCAGTAACCCAGACAAACCTTGGCAGCAATTCAGCCTGTCAAGTTAGTTGCAACAGTTGTCTTTAGTCAATGCATTGACTTCTGCAAGAGGTGTGTGTGCACAAGCAGTCTTTTTTATAGTCTGGAGAGGAGCCTAATGACCACCAGCTGAGCACAATTACCTCCTGTACTTGCATAACTGTTCCTGACGCCTATTAGCTCTTTGATTCCGGGCATCCAGGAACAACTCACTGCTGGCTTTTGGATCACTCTCCCTTGTCTCCTCCCCAAAGGTCCAAGGCTCAGGCACCACCTGGTGGCCAACCAGCCTCTCTGCACCCTGCTTGGAGTCGGAACCCTGTTCAGGGTCCTCCACATCCTCCAGAGCCAACTCATAGGGCCCCTCGCTGTCAGAGTCTGGTGGCAGCTCCAACGGCTCCTGCTGGGCCACAACAGTTTTCTATTCCTGCTTTAAAGAAACCAGAATGCACTTTTAATTCTCCAGAGCAGGGACCTGCTCTAACATGGACCTTATTATAACGTCTCAAAATGATGATTTCTAGAGTTGGAAAGATGTATCAGAAGGTGAAATGTGTCCTTTAATTATAATGCTTTATTTTGTCTGTGCAAATATTAATTTGATCTAAAATTACCAGAAACTATAGAGTGTATTTAAGAAAAAAAGATATTTAATTCTTAGTTACCGGTATTTCATTGATGTGGGTTTTTTAAAAGTTATATATGCTACTTCTATATGATTAAGTTGCCATTACATTGATAGCAACACCTGCATTTCTTTTACTAGATAGCATTTTCAGTATGCAATAAACCAAATTAATTTATTCCATACACGTTTGAACCGGCGGTTCTTGGCCACCGGTGATGCTTAATTCAAACGTGGAAATTTGAAGCATGGTTTACATAACCAACCCAATTTCACAACCAATTATAATGATCAATGTAATTATCCCGATGATATCGTTTTGATAGGTAGTACAGTAGCAATCTTGGGATGTATTTCAGCATCCACCTCCCACTATTTTTCTTTTAAAGCAAAAAATACATTTTCCTTCTATTGATCACTTTGAGCTTTCAATCAAAAGCTGGCAGGAATGGCACATCGTGACATGCCACCAGAATAAAAATAGCCTCGGATCCGTTTTATTTCATGGGCACATAGATCTGGCAGGCCATCTCTGCAGTTGGAGAGAGCTTGATTCCTTTGTTAGACCAGGTCTATCTCCTCTGGGATTGTATTCTAGTGCTATGCTGCATTACTCCTTTGTGTTCAGATCATTAAGGGTAGAACCAGCATTTTAAGGCCAGAGATGGCAGTAATGCAAACATTTAATAAAGCCATGGTGGATTTTTTTTTGGTAATTTCCCACCCACTCCCCTTTCCCTCCAAATGCATTGCAGTGAGAAACTACCTTGGCCACCTGTTCTGACCCCCCTCCTCCGTCCAAGAACGAAAGCCAAAACCAATGTAAATGAGAAGGTTTCTTTTAATCAGTCAAGACTCTCATTGGCTGCAAGCCACATAAACTAAGAGATAAGCACTCTGGCAGCAAGTCCTACAAAACTTGGCAGCAATGCAAACAAACTCTGGCAGCAATCCAGCCTGCCTAGTTTGTTTCTTGTTAGTCCTTAATGTTGACTTCTTCAGAAAGGCGTGGCACAAGCAGTCTCTTTTATAATCAGGAGGGGATCTTAATGAGCATCAGCTGAGCGTAATCACCTCCAGTGCTTACGCAGTTGTTCTTGACGCCGAGTAGCCCTTCGACGGCGTGCATCCCGGAACAACTCACAGGTGACAACGAGGGGCCCTATGAGTCGGCTCTGGAGGATGTGGAGGACCCTGGACAGGGTTCCGACTCCGAGCAGGGCGCAGAGAGGCTGGTTGGCCACCAGGAGGTGCCTGAGCCTTGGACCAGTCGGGAGGAGACAAGGGAGTGTGATCCTGACATCAGCAGTGAGTTGTTCCTGGATGCCCAGCACTGAAGAGCTAATAGGTATCCATGTGACTGGATAGGAGTGGCTTGCCGCCCATGTGACCGGATATGAAGATGCCGACGACACTTGTCAGAACCACCTTAAATTACCTCACACACAGCACTGGCATGCATAAGAATATGATGTAAACTTGTTTTTTAAAAGGCGTCTTTGGTTTGCGTTAAAACAACTTCAACACACGCAATGTTCTGATTGCACCACAAACGCAGTAGTCATCCTTACCTTCCACAGAGGCCCTGAGTTTTATAAATATGAGCATGATAGTGTAGAATAATCATATTCAAGGACCAGTGGTGGGTTTCAAAAAATTCTGGAACCTCTTCTGTAGGTGTGGCCTGCTTTCCGGGTCCACTGGTGGAACCTCTTCTAACCGGTTCGGTAGATTTGACGAACCAGTTCTACCGAATAGGTGCGAACTGGTAGGAATCCATCTCTGCACTGCACCATCACAGCTCAAAACAAGGTGAATTACTTTTCCCAGTAAGAGTCCCGATCATTTGCCCAAGAAATGTTTCTGTCATTCCATTGATTAGATCGCCTATTGGAAGCTCATTTTAAAAAGAGTATCGCAAAAAGAGCAGTTTTAATGGCAATTTACTTAGTCAAATGGAAAATCATACCACAAAGACAATGAGCAGGAGATGTTTTTGCACACGGATCTGAAGAGAGGTGTGAACAGAAAGAAAAACTTCAGAAAGAAATGTTACTGACTTATTATCATCCCTTAGTGTCTTTCATCATTGTGCGCTGTCTGACTTTCCAACAAAAGAATGAGAACAAAATAATTGCGCTGGCTTTTATTTTATTTTTTATAATGATATGCATAGGTAATCTTAATTTAGTTCAGCCTGTAAATTCAGTGCTTGAAACTAACTTCCAAGCATGTGCACTTATGGTATGATATCAGCTCAGGTTTTTTTTTTAAAACTGGGCAAATGTGAAGGCTAGAAGGAAACTGCTTTGCAGAATCAAAGAGCTTGAGAAAGAAAGAGAAAAGGAAAAGAGAGCAGTTTTGACAGTGCTGTTGTTCATACTGTTTTGGCTCCTGTGTTTAGCATAAAAATGTTGGCATATTACAGGGTTTCTTTTTTGTCTGAATACTGCAGAAGGTTGATTTACACCATGGAGATGGCCTTATTCACTGCACCTGGGCATGCTGTGTTATTTCAGCGCAACTGGTAGCTTATAAGATGATATTGCAGAAAAGGCCATCAGAACAACTTGAAGCAGAAGAAAGTAGCAGCTTCATTTTGCTTTTGGTTTAGGTTTATTGGATTTATATGCTGCCCTTCTCCCAAGGACTCAGGGCAGCGTACAACATTTAAAAAAACCACATATTACAAAAGTTAAAAAGAATTAAATAGAATATCACAAACAAACCCAATTAGAATTAACAATAACATTTTTAAAAAATTCAATTAAAATTAACAATGATCAATAATTTGTTTTGTTTTGTTCAGGCCAGGCCGGCTTGCTGGAAAAGCCAACTTTTTAGGGTGCGTCGGAAGGACCAGAGGTCAGGGATTATACGAAGCTCCGTGGGCAGCTAATTCCAGAGGGAAGGTGCTCCCACAGAGAAGGCTCTCCCCCTGGGGGTCGCTAGCTGACACTGTCTGGCCGACGGCACCCTGAGGAGGCCAACTCTGTGGGATCGCACTGGATGGTGGGAGGCTACCGGTGGCAGTAGGTGGTGTCGCAGGTACCCTGGGCCTAAGCCATGGAGCGCTTTAAAGGTCATAATTAGTACCTTGAATCGCACCCGGAGGACAACCGGCAACCAGTGCAGGCCGCCTAAAAGGGGCGTAACATGGGAGCACCTAGGTGCCCCCATGATAACCCTTGCAGCCGCATTCTGGACCAGACGAAGCCTCCGGGTGCTCTTCAAGGGCAGCCCCATGTAGAGAGCGTTACAGTAGTCCAGGCGAGAAAGGACGAGGGCATGAGTGACTGTGCACAGAGCATCCCGATCCAGGAAGGGGCGCAACTGACGTACCAGGCGAACCTGGTAAAAGGCCCCCCTGGTCACGGCCTACAGGTGTTCTTCGAAACTAAGCCTTTGCTTTTTAAAACAAGGAGTTGGTGTGATACTTGAACACCTCGGAGGAGCAGGCCAGGGAGGGGAGTGACCATGATCTTCAAAACCAATTTATGGTCTAGTAGGATTATTTTTCATATACATACTGTAGATGTGGAACCATGAACATTTTATTGATGCATCAACTGTCTCGCTAGTGGAATTGAGTCTTAAACTGATGATGGTATTCAATACCCATTTTGGATTGGTTTCTCTGGAGCAGCTCATGGTTACATTTGATCAATCCATGTTGGTTACTGTTGTGGCCCAGCAGGAGCCATTGGAGCTGCCACCAGACTCCGACAGCGAGGGACCCTATGAGTCGGCCCTGGAGGATGTGGAGGACCCTGGACAGGGTTCCAACTCTGAGCAGGGCGCAGAGAGACTGGCTGGCCACCAAGTGGCACCTGAGCCTTGGACCAGTGGGGAGGAGACAAGGGAGAGTGATCCAGAAACCAGCAGTGAGTTGTTCCTGGATGCACGCCATCAAAGAGTTACTCGGCGTCAAGAACAATTACGCAATTACAAGAGGTAATTGCGCTCAGCTGGTGGTCATTAGGCTTCTCTTCAGACTATAAAAAAGACTGCTTGTGACACGCCTCTCTTGCAGAAGTCAACGCATTGACTAAAGCAAACGTAACTAACTTGGCAGGCTGGATTGCTGCCAAGGTTTGTCTGAATTGCTGCCAAGGTTTGTCGGACTTGCTGCCAAGGTCCTTGTCTGTTTGTTTGCTTGGCTTTCAGCCACCAAGATTCTGGTCTTCTAATTAAGCTTGTCTCGGCTTTCGTTACTGGATAGAGGAGGGGGGTCAGAACAGATTACCAACGAAACGCTTCACAAGTGTCCCAATAAGTATCTGATTGTCTGGGCGAGCATGCTGATGACACTCACACTTGTTCCTTGTTGACCTCTTCAATAGGGCTACCAAGCCTGGTGTTGGAAGAAATGTCCTTCTGGGTTCGGCTCCAAGTGGGGAAAAAGACACTGGGGACATGGAGGCTGCTTGGAAAGATGGTTTAATGGTGGATAGGACCACATGGCTTGAGTCCTGAACAGAAAAGGTGATCACATGCTTCAATGTTGGTGGAGAAGAAGAGAAGGAAGGACTGAGATGCTGAGTCCCTGGTTTTATGCCCTCTCTGACCTTTGATCTTGAGCTTGTATTCTGATTGGTTGTCAGACTCCCATGGGGCCATGCAGGGGAAACTCTCTAGGCTGCGTTTTGAATCCAGGTTTGGTTGAGTTCTCAGATGCCATGTGGTGAGTTGGGTAAAGTCCAATATTATCATGCCTTAATCCCATCCCCCTGGAGCTGAAGTGGAGAACTCTTTATTATGTAAAGGGACTAGCTTGGCCTTCTTATTGGCCCATTGATAAAGTGGGGATGGGCAGGAAGCTGCATGGAGCTATTCTCTCTTTAAACCATGTTCCTTTCTTTTCACATCCAGGGAAATATTCTGCCTTTTCAATATTTCCTAGGATATTTCATTTTTCTGGGAGAGGGATGGGTTTTAACTTCCTACACTGGGCTGCTAGAATCTTGATTATTACTGGATTTGTGTAGCCCAGATATGGTAGCTACCATGTCAGTAATGGTATAACAACCACAAAATAAACTGAATCTAAAGAAAACAATCCTCATTTAGGGAATCATAATTCTAAGAAAGCCATGAATTTCCCCGTCCTGGAAAGAGTTTTATTGTCCCCAAAAATAAGCATATACTATGCACAGTTTGGGACACTAAAAGATTTGTATTTCTTTCTCATCTTCCAGACTAAGCAAGGAATAAGATTACCTTATATCTGTTTTGGCAAGCATTGGTCTTATCCAGGCTGGGCAGTGCTCTCTATGCTGGATGCTACAAATGATATGCCTTTTTACCTACACTAGTATGGAAATTTAAAACTCACCTAATTTCTAGAATGGCTAAAGTAATTGACTGTTTGATTATCTCTTTTGACTGGTATTTAGATGTTGTTTATTTCTATGTAGTTGTCAAGGGGTTGTAGGAAATTATCACCCAGCCCTCTCCCAGAAAAAATGAAATATCCTAGGAAATATTGAAAAGGCAGAATATTTCTCTGGATGTGAAAAGAAAGAAACATGCTTTAAAAGACAGAATAGTTGCCTGTAGCTTCCTGCCCATCCCCACTTTGTCAATGGGCCATTAAGAAGGCCAGGCTAGCCCACTTTACATAATAAAGACTTCCCCACTGCAGCTGTAGGGGGAAGGGATATTACTCAACTCTCCACATGGCATCTGAGAACTCATACCTGTATTCAAAACAGCCTAGAGAGTAGCCCTCTGCATGGCACCATGGGAGTCTGACAACCAATCAGAACACATTTCTTACACAGGAACAGGAAACAGAGAGGTGGGACTGAACAGGTTATAAAAAGCCTAGCAAGCCCCTCCCTCAGCCCTTCTCTTCTTCTCCACCAACATTGAAGCATGTGATCACCTTTTCTGTTCAGGGCTCAAGCCATGTGGCCCTGTCCAACAATAAACCATCTTTCCAAGCAGCCTCCATGTCTCCAGTGTCTTTCTCCCCACTTGGAGCCGAACCCAGAAGGACATTTCTTTCATCAGAACAATTAAAGAAAGATTTTGTATGTGTTTATTCTCAATCTCACTATGTTTTTTTTTAAAAAAAATATGTATGTGCTTTTCAGGGAAAAGTGAATACTAAATTAACAGATATATATTTCAGGTCTTCTTTGTAGTTTCCCTATTGTTTCCTCTCTTAGCCATCAAAATAATCTAAAGAGGGCATCTTAGCCCCCCAAATAGCCTAAAACCAGTTTGATTCTTCCAATCAACTGGAATTATTGTTATTTCCCCACAGGGTCCAGTCCAAAGACTCCAAAACTGGAATGATGAGATTATAAAATAGCTGGGGAAAGTGCTTTAATCCATATTTGTTCTTATGACAATATTTGTTGGTGTTTTTCAGATTCCTTGGAAAACATGTGATCTGATATTGGTTCAGTAGTCCCACATTCTTGGGAGTGGAGGATGGGAACCAAGGGTTAAGAAGACTCCTATATGTTATTCGAGCCTGATTGGTATTATCTGAATAAATCTTAAAAGATTTGGAAAGTTCTTTTTTCAGGAAACCCACCAGGTGCCTAACTATATCAACAACGTTCACTATTCATGGAGTTGCTTGTCTTGTTTCATTCTTGCTGCCAATTCTTTCTAAGCATCTTGACTCTGTTTAGAACTGAAGGTGTGTTTTTAACAATTGCAAACCTCAAGACAAGAAATTGGCGTGTGGGTGGATGCTGAAAACAATTATCTGTCCAACAAACTTATCTCCTTTCGTGGGTGTACTTAAGCATCTTTCACTGAAATAGTCTTGGAACAAAACTCATTCTCTGCAGTCTTAGGATTTTTTCTTGGTGGCCTTTCACAGCATTAACATGGTAACTGTTTTTCCTGGCATGGCAGTGGTGGGATTCAGCCAGTTCGCAGCTATTCGGGAGAACCAGTTGGTAACTTTCTAAGCAGTTCGGAGAACCAATTGTTGGAAGAAATCTCCTTTTGTTTTTTTTCCACTTTACAGGGCTAATCCTGTAAGGAAAGCAGGAAGGAAACATTCTGGTGTTGTTTCTAGCCTAATCTTTATTGCCCTGCTTACAGAAACTGCCTCTCCAGTTAACCCTTATTACCATTGTAACAACTAAGGCGAAGTGCCCATCAACTTGAGTAATGTTGAGTTAGCCACGCCCATACAGTCACATGACCACTAAGCCCCGCCTACCCCACCTGGTCATTAGGACAGAGAACCAGTTGTTAAATTATTTGAATCCCACCACTATGGCATGGTATTCATGGAATAGCCTGTATCTTATCCTCAGGCCATGCCTCTTATGGCTGATTGAGGAAAACAGCAACCAATCACATTTTACAGTATGATTTAAAGAAACAGGTACAGCATTGTTACATGATTTATATATTGCCAACCCAACCGTTAGATTATATTCCTAACAAGTGGAACAACTTGCCTTCAGAAATTGTGAATGCTCCAACACTGGACGTTTTTAAGAAGAGATTGGATAACTATTTGACTGAAGTGGTGTAGGGTTTCCGGCCTAAGCAGGGGGTTTGATTAGAAGAACTCCAAGGTCCTTTCCAACTCTATTATTCTACTAAAAGTATTTTCTATGGTCATCTAGAAACTGGATCTAGTTGCTTTTGTCAATGTGGTCAAAACTGGACTCCTTGCATATTATCAGTAGAACCTTTGTCCTGTGTATATTGTCAAGGATGGAACTCATTAATTACGGACTATTTCTTACTGGTCTCTATGCCACACTGTGCCTCCAGAAATCAACCCAATAATAATTGGAAGGAAGCACTTTCTAGCTGCAGATTTCATTACCCTGAGTCATTGTACAAATTGCATACAGCCACACTCAGAAACGTCTTTGGATATCAGTTTTGACAAGTTTTCCTTCTGATCACAATTATAAAAATATATATACAGAATCTCTCATTACAGACAGAGGGTTATATTCAATCTTTCTTTGGGTCCAAGGGTAAATCCATCCTTAGTAAAAATAATAATAATAATGTAATGAAGTTCCATTTTTAAGAAATATTTTATGTGGGAGGGAAATGAAGCAAGAGCAATGCAACCTTACTCAAGAGCAAGGTTTCTGTGGTAACAAATATTAACTAATACTAATTCAATCAAACCCAGGTTTATCTATATTTATCAGTCCTGTCAAATATCCAGCCACAATTACTACCATCCTGGGTATGATTGCCTATTGTTAAGCCATTTCCCAGAGTACTTAGACATGATTTTAATATAAGAGTTACTTTAAAGAAGAGTATATATGTATTCTGTCCACCTCTGGGATTTAGTGGCTATACAGAGTACAGTCTTTTTAAAAAGAACTGACTTTATTTGGCCTCCAATAACTGAAATAAATCTTGTAGCATTTATATCTTGCAAACCACTAAAACTATAAACTCTGATCCTTTAAGGAAGTTAGTATGATTTAGGTAACAATCCCTTTCCAACTGAGAAATGGCCACACTTAAGTCAATTGATTTGATTGGTTTTTAAATGTCTTTAATTCCCTTTGGGCTGAAGCCTGGGTGTAATTCATCAGGATCAGATCTCCTTGGGTTTGAGGAAAGAAATGTCCTTCTGTGTTCAGCTCCAAGTGGGGAAAAAGACACTGGAGACATGGAGGCTGCTTGGAAAGATGGTTTATTGTTGGACAGGGCCACATGGCTTGAGCCCTGAACAGAAAAGGTGAACACATGCTTCAATGTTGGTGGAGAAGAAGTGAAGGGCTGAGGGAGGGGCTTGCTAGGCTTTTTATAACCTGTTCAGTCCCACCTCTCTGTTTCCTGTTCCTGTGTAAGAAATGTATTCTGATTGGTTGTCAGACTCCCATAGGGCCATGCAGGGGCAACTCTCTAGGCTGTGTTTTGAATCCAGGTTTGGTTGAGTTCTCAAATGCCATGTGGTCAGTTGCGTAAAGGGCCAATATTATCAAGCTTTAATCCCATCCCCCTGGAGCTGCAGTGGAGAAGTCTTTATTATGTAAGGGGACTAGCTTAGCCTTCTTAATGGCCCATTGACAAAGTGGGGATGGGCAGGAAGCTACAGGCAGCTATTCTGTCTTTTAAAACAGGTTTCTTTCTTTTCATATCCAAATATTCTGCTTTTTCAATATTTCCTAGGATATTTCATTTTTCTGGGAGAGGGCTGGGTGATAACCTCCTATAGGTTCCAGCACTTTAATCCTCCATGAAGTTCATGTTACCCTAATAAACTGTGACAATCCTCTACATCATTGGTTCTCAACCTGTGGTCCATGGACACCTGGTGGGGCCATGATGTTGTTACAGGGAGTCCACAAAGGCTTGAAGAAATGTTATGATTTAAATCTTGAGCCACGTCTTGGGAGTCTGTGGCCCTGGTCCATGGCCACGAAAGATCTTTAAAGGAAGCCCATGATGAAGAAAAGGTTGAGAACCACTGTTCCACATCACTATGAATCAGAGGTGGGTTCCTACCAGTTCGCACCTATTCAGTAGAACCGGTTCGTCAAAACTACCGAACCGGTTAGAAGAGGTTCCACCAGTGGACCCGGAAAGCAGGCCACACCTACAGAAGAGGTTCCAAAATTTTTTGAAACCCACCACTGGTCCTTGGATATGATTATTCTACACTATCATGCTCCTATTTATAAAACTCAGTGCCTCTGTGAAAGGTAAGGATGACTACTGCGTTTGTGGTGCAATCAGAACATGGCGTGTGTTGAAGTTGTTTTAACGCAAACCAAAGATGCCTTTTAAAAAACAAGTTTACATCCTATTCTTATGCATGCCAGTGCTGTGTGTGAGGTAATTTAAGGTGGTTCTGACAAGTGTCATCGGCATCTTCATATCCGGTCACATGGGTGGCAAGCCACTCCCATCCGGTCACATGGGTGGCAAGCCACTCCCACAAAGGAGGCCACACCCACAGAGTAGGTTCGAACAATTTTTGAAACCCACCACTGCTATGAATCTACATGAATCCTAGGTGACATATCTGACATGGTCTCCAACTCTTGCTGTTAATGAAGCCAACTGCCACCAGTTCATGTCTGATGCTGGTTAAGACTTGGAGCTGAAGGAAACCAGTTTTGCCCCCACTTTCCCCTTGTTATTCAGAAATGTTTCATACATGATAGGAATTATTATTCCTTCTCTGAAAACAAAAAAGTCTTTCTTCTTCCATTTGCTTAGTATTAATTAGTTTAATTACTACAATTTTGAAAATGACTTACATGAATTGCCTTTTGTAGTGGGAACAGGGGAGATAAAATGATTGCACAAATCGCGTGTTGCTGGGGGGGGGGGGGGAAGAGCAGCTGCAGCTGCAGCCGAACAGAAAGATGAAAAGTAGATAGGAACTGCTTGCATCCAGGAATTGTCTGTGTGTATTTTTTAAACAGAGTAGAAACCAAAGTTTTCCTGAATTCCTTTTATGAGTCCATAATTTTTAAATTTTAGATCTAAGCAATAGATCTATTAGTGAGGCAGAAGCATTGGCTGTAGAGAGGACAGAGACAGACAGTCCAAGGCAGTGGTGGGTTTCAAAAATTGTTCGAACCTACTCTGTGGGTGTGGCCTCCTTTGTGGGAGTGGCTTGCCACCCATGTGACCAGATGGGAGTGGCTTGCCACCCATGTGACCGGATATGAAGATGCCGATGACACTTGTCAGAACCACCTTAAATTACCTCACACACAGCACTGGCATGCATAAGAATAGGATGTAAACTTGTTTTTTAAAAGGCATCTTTGGTTTGCGTTAAAACAACTTCAACACACGCAATGTTCTGATTGCACCACAAACGCAGTAGTCATCCTTACCTTTCACAGAGGCACTGAGTTTTATAAATATGATAGTGTAGAACAATCATATCCAAGGACCAGGGGTGGGTTTCAAAAAATTTTGGAACCTCTTCTGTAGGTGTTGCCTGCTTTCCGGGTCCACTGGTGGAACCTCTTCTAACCAGTTTGGTAGATTTGACGAACCGGTTCTACCGAATAGGTGCGAACTGGTAGGAACCCACCTCTGGTCCAAGGCAATATGATTGAAGCAATTTGAAACCAGGAAGATCATTGTGAATGTAATGGGGACACAAAGAGAACACTTGATTGCAATACCTGCAAAGCAGTTGCCTGGTGTTATCCTAAGAAAATGTGTAGCTCTGTTAAACTATGGGAGATTTGTCTTACTGTGCATCTTAAAGCAGAGGCCCCCAACCCCAGGTCCATGGGCTGGCACTGGGTAGCAGCATGCCAGAAACTGAGCCATGCAAATGAGCGAAGCACCATCTGTGGATGCAGGCAGCATGCAAAACTACACCCCCTCCGGTCCACAGAAAATTCTTTCTCCATGGAACTCGTCTGTGGTGCCCAAAAGTTTGGGGATGTATCTTGCAGTGGTGGGTTTCAAGATTTTTTGAAACCTACTCTGTGGGTGTGGCCTGCTTTGTGGGAGTGGCTTGCCGGCCATGTGACTGGGTGGGAGTGGCTTGCCGGCCATGTGACTGGGTGGGAGTGGCCAAGATGATGTCAGCATTCCCAGTCAAGATAGAGGTATAAATTACACAGAAAAGAAAGAGGCATCCATACATCTGAATTTAACTTCAAAGCAGTGGCAACAACTTAAATTCATTAAATAATAATGTTTGTTAGGGCTGTTTTTGAATATATAGGAATGTAAAGCCCACAGCATCTATTTGGTACTTTTTAAAGCAGCGGCACCTTTTTCCTGGATTCATGAAATATCTACTTTAAAGAGTTGTGGGTGGGGTACTATATTTACAGTCTTATTTGCTAGACTGTATCTTTCCTTTGCATCTTTTGGGATAGATATAGGCTTAGTGAGATTTCCTTTACAATTTATTTATTTTTTATTATTCTGAAAAAACTCACTGTATACACCATATACACTAATGGGGGATTATATAGAATAGGCATGGACCACTACATATTTCACTAGTCAACGTCATCCTTTCCTTCCCCTCTACAGGTGTTCCGGAACTTACTTCTGGGTCCATCGGTGGAACCTCCTCTCAATGGTTCGGTAGATTTGACCAACCAGTTCTACCTGTGCGAACCGGTGCGAACCGGTAGGAACCCACCTCTTGTATCTTGGGTATATCTTGGATGAGATACTCTTTAAGGGTGGATTGGAAGTGTTACACAATCTTTATTTATATGCAGAGAAAGAGGGAAAGCAGTTTCTTTCTTTTTGTTTTTTCTAAACAAAGCTTTTTTTAAAATTTTTTGGTTACAAATTTTAAATTCTTTTATAAACGAAGTATCGCCTGGGTTTTCCCTCTCGTATGCAAAATTCATTTTACATCATATTTCCATTTCCGATTCCAGCCATTTTATTTCCTTTCCATATTTTCCATCTTGAGCTTAATTTCTTCTTAATACATAAACAATATTATTATTATTTGCCCCTTCAAAGTTAGTTTCCACCCGTTATTCTATTTTACCATAGGTAGCATATATCTTCAAATTCAATTTTTTATATAGCAAGCATTTCACTTAATTAGTTGTCCACAATTAATAATGTTAATATAGTTCCCTCACATCATAATTAGCTACATACCATTAACAATGTTAACACATTTCATTTTATTCTACTAATAAATCCTTTCTTTCCCTTTCTCCTTTGCTAACCATTTTCTCTCGGTCTCTCAAAAATTCCACTTCCTTTAAGGTTCTCTTGAGGGGAAGCAGTTTCTTGTTTGAGGTCAGATGAGTTGTGTGATACGATCAGGAATGCCAAAGATATTGAGAAGGCAAAGGGACCTGACTATATTAGATAGTCTCACAAGCCAAATGGCTTCTTGTAATAAAATTATTATTGGCTTCTTTGAGAATAATGCATGAATTGAACAAAAAGACAGATGATATGCAATGAAACTCAAATATTCTACAGGAGAACCTGCTAGGGTGCACCATCAAGATAGATGAACTAGCAACACCAAGTCAACTGAAACTGTCCATTAGGACTTCATTTCCTCTGAAAAGTTCCTTAATTGAGGACAGAAGATGTGAAGAATTGCTAAAGGATGACTGTAATGTTAATTTCCACAAGTTAAACATGAACTCTGAATCTTCATCATCAATCACCCGAAGTCTTTTAAATTAGAATCATGAATTTGATGACATTTTCCCTAGCATAACAATTACCATAGGCAGAAATAGCACATCCAGGATGTCTATACATCATTGACTGAAGAAGTAAAGGAGACCATTCATCAACAGGTTTTAGAGAAAGGATTTACAGAATTTAGTGCATCAACTAGTCAATAATGTATCTGTATAGTGATGAAAAAAGACAAAAATCCAAAGTTTTTAAAAAAACAACTTAAAACAAAATCAGATTAAAAATTATTATTTAATTCTCAAAACGCCAACATCAAGGAAAAAATATCAAACTATTAAATTTACAGCTGTGATTCAATGTTAAGCAATGGATTAAACCTAGACCACATGAAATCTTATTGTCATCTGCTCTTGTGTGTCCTTTGGTAAGGTTGGAGAAAAGCAGGCAGAGCTGCGGGAGGCAGAGTTAAATGCATTATCAGTTTAGAGTTGTTGCATTCCCATAAGCGTCCCCAAGGGTAACCTCTCTGAATTCCATTGACCCTTATCTGGCACCAATTTAGTGTTGAACTTTAGTTGACCAGCTTGAATAAATCTTCTATGCTGCAAACTTAAGGAATGGTCCTGATCAGAGGTGGGTTCCTACCAGTTCGCACCAGTTTCGGTAGAACCGGTTCGTCAAATCTACCGAACCGGTTAGAAGAGGTTCCACCAGAAAGCAGGCCACACCTACAGAAGAGGTTCCAAAATTTTTTGAAACCCACCACTGACACAGACAGACACACAGACACACAGACAGATACAGACAGACAGACAGACAGACTCACACAGAGAGAGAAAGAGAAAGAAAGGAAGGAAGAAAGAAAGAAAGAAAAAAAGAAAAAAGAAAGAAAAAGTGAGAGAGAGATGAAAGAAAAAAGGAAAAAGGGACAGAGAGACAAAATGAAGGACAGAGAGAGAGAGAGAGAGAGAGAGAGAGAGAGAGAGAGAGAGAGAGAACACATGGCCGGCAAGCCACTCCTACCAGGTCACATGGGCGGCAAGCCACTCCCACAAAGGAGGCCACACCCACAGAGTAGGTTCCAAAAATTTTTTAAACCCACCACTGACACAGACAGACAGACAGACAGACAGACAGACAGACAGACAGACAGACTCACACAGAGAGAGAAAGAGAAAGAAAGGAAGAAAGAAAGAAATTAAAAGAAAGAAAGAAAAAGTGAGAGAGAGATGAAAGAAAAAAGGAAAAAGGGACAGAGACAAAAGAAAGGAGAGAGAGAGAGAGAGAGAGAGAGAGAGAGAGAGAGAGAGAGAGAGAGAGAGAGAAAACACATGGCCGGCAAGCCACTCCTACCAGTTCACATGGCCGGCAAGCCACTCCCACAAAGGAGGCCACACCTACAGAGTAGGTTTGAAAAAAATTTGAAACCCACCACTGGTTCTGATTCTCTGTGTCGGACAGGTATAGGATTAATTTGCAGACAGTGTTTGATGTGAATTTGGCCAGCAAAGAACAAAATGCAACTATTCTTTCTTTGATTTGGAAGTTTTATTTCTGTTGATCCAAGACGGGGATTTCATTTGCTTTTTGGGTGGGTGGGGAAAAAGTAGAATGATCAGAATGTGATACCTAGGAGCAGAAAGGATACAGAATCCTCAGAATTTGGCACCATTTATTGTGGGCTTTCTCAAGGATCTACCCCTGTATTCTTGAGCAAGGGGTTTTTCCCTTAAGGATAATTGTGGCCCATTTCAAGTTTGCAGTTTGCAATGGGAAAACTGCCTTGAACCTTTCAAAAGTGAAGAATATTTTCAGTGTGGAAAACTAGGAGCAGTTTCATTCCAGCGGTCCCAGTCGAATAAGCTCAAATCCTTTTTAGCTCCAGTGGCATTAAACCAAATTCATTGAGATAAAAAAAAATTAGGGAATAATTAAGTTCTTCTGCTTTCATTTGTACTGACATCACTTAGGTAAGCCTCAAAATCCAAGAAGCAAAATCCGGTCATTGCTGGCAAGCAGATGTTTGTAACAGAAATAAATGGATGCGTTAGCCTCAGCATGTGGCAGCTTCTAGTTGATCTTGTGGGAGCCCAGAACATATGTAAGGTTGGGGCTGGTTAGTGTTGCATAGGAGACTGCCATGAATACCGCATGGAAGAAAGGCCATGGCAAGAAGAACATTGGAAAGAACATTCACATGCTTGAAGTCACCAGAACCCAAGTCGTACTCAAAGGAGTTGTTGAAAGTTAGCACCTACTCCTCTCCTAGGAAAATGAAATATTCTAGGAAATATTAAAAAGGCCGAATATTATATTTCCCTGGGTCAGAAATGGAGAAACATGTTTGATTTTAGGCAGGAAGCAGACCGGGGGTGGGTTTCTTGCCCCGTTCCAACCGGTTCGGTTGGAACGGGGCCGGCGGCGTCCTCGTGCACGCGCGCAGTGCAAGCATGCGTACTAGCGTCTGTGCGATGCTCCAGCTGCTCCTGGAGGATCGCGCAGGCACTGTATGCGTCCTGCGCATGTGTGGAAGCGCAGAACTCGTCAAAACCGGGTAAGAAATGCGGGCGGGCGGGTGGACCCTTCGGTGTTCCCGGAAGTTACTTACTTCCGGGTTCGCCGACCAACTGGTTTGCGGGGACCGCCGCGAACCACCTGAAACCCACCCCTGAAGCAGACTCACTCTTAATAGTGCCCACCCTCCTCAATAGCCCACAGTAGATGTCTGCACTTAAGAGATAAAGAGATAGCTAGGTCTATTCATAAGTGTTGTGGCCCAGCAGGAGCCGTTGGAGCTGCCACCAGACTCCGACAGTGAGGGGCCCTATGAGTCGGCTCTGGAGGATGTGGAGGACCCTAGACAGGGTTCCGACTCCGAGCAGGGTGCAGAGAGGCTGGTTGGCCACCAGGGGGCGCCTGAGCCTTGGACCAGTGGGGAGGAGACAAGGGAGTGTGATCGTGACGTCATGCATTGGAGCAGTGGAGAAGAGACAAGGGAGTTGGTCCTGGATGCCCGGCAACGGAGTGCTAATAGGCGTAAGGAACAGTTACGCAGTTATAGGAGATAATTGCACTCAGCTGGTGGTAATTAGGCTCCTCTCAAGACTATAAAAGGAATGATTGTGTGCACGCTTGTTGCAGGAGTCAAGATACTTACTAGAGCTGAAGAACTCACGTGGCTAGCTTGGCAGGCTGGATTGCTGCCAAGGTTAGTCTGTGCTGGATTGCTGCCAACGTCTAGTCTGTGCTGGATTGCTGTCACGGTCTGGACTGTGCTGGATTGCTACCAAGGTCTTGTCTGTGTGTTAATAAATCCTTGAAGTATCTTTGTCTCGGCGTGCTTTGGTGTAGGACGAGGGGGGGGGGTCAGAACACATAAGCAAATCCCCTGACCTAAGATCCAACAAAGGTAGGATTAGCTCTCTACCCATCTAGCAACAGAACTCACTACGTGGCACCTGGGGAGATTACATCACCCAGCAAGACTCAACCAAGCTTGGGACTCAAGATACTGCAGTTACCCCTGCATGGCCCCATGGGAGTCTGACAACCAATCAGAATGCATTTCTTACAGAGGAACAGGAAGCTCCAAGGTGCTCACTCTCTCTCTCCCTCCCTCCCTCCCTCTCTCTCCCCCTTTCTCTGTCTCTCTCTCTCTCATCCATGTGTTCTTTTTTGACCTCAAACCATGTGGTCCTGTCCAACATAAAAACCATTTTTCCATTCAGCCACCATGTTTCCAGTGGAACTGAACCCAGATGGACATTTCTTCCAACAGAATCTTTAACCTTTATGCCGTTACAGCGTAGGTTGCGAAGCAACCTGAGAAATCATGATTAAAGAAAGATTTATTCAAAGATGCTGCTAAAAATATCTGAATTCATCCATATTCTCCTAAAGTTCATCGCGCCCCCATCCCCTCCCCCATTCATATTTAATTCTCTCATTAAAAAAAAACTTAATATTAGGAAGTGACTGAGAGTACAGCAGATGGCTGGAAAGCTAATTGTCAATTTAACAACTCAAGAACTGTCATGCTTTGTAAAATACAATGCTCCATATAATTTTGGTGGTGTCCAGAGCAGATGCTTTAGGCAGAAGGCGACACTCTTGGCCAAGCAAGAAAAGGAAGCTGAATCATTTTTTTAAAAAAGTGAGTTTACATCTAACTATTAAGGCTGTACTTATATTTTTTGGGGGGTGGAGGGGACCAAAGGCCAAATTCAGAGTAAATCAGAACAGTTCAAGATGCTGTTAGGCATCAAGATGATGCAGATGGTATTAGCCATCCTGCCTCAAGTCAAAATTAAATGCAAAGCTTTGCTCCTGATTTGCATTTATCTATTTTAGCTCTAGTCTGCTAAGTGGTTGCTTCAAGGGCTGGTCTGCTCCTCCATATTGCAAAAGTCAACCACTGAAGGGGAATCTGAATGTAAATATTCATATCTCTCCAGATTTTGGAAACGCAGAGTTATGCCTTTCTATTCTTCCACAACTGATTTTCAGTTCAGTGTCCAATAGGACCCCCTATTTTCCAAAATTCCTTGTAGGTAACTGGACTGCTTCAAGGATTTGTTGCTAAGGTCATGTAATATGTTGCAGGGAGGATGGGATAATCCGCATGTCTCCTGTATACGTAGCAGGGGTGGGTTTCAACCGGCTCGCGGCGGTCCCTGTGAACCGGTTGGTCGGCGAACCCGGAAGTAAGTAACTTCCGGGAACGGCGAAGGGCCCACCCGCCCGCCCGCGGTCCTTACCCAGTTTTGACGAGTTCTGCGCTTCCACGCATGCGCAGGACGCATACAGCGCCTGCGCGATCCTCCAGGAGCAGCTGGAGCATCGCACAGATGCTAGTACGCATGCGTGCACCGCGCGCGTGCACGAGGACGCCGCCGGCCCCGTTCCAACCGAACCGGAACGGGGCGAGAAACCCACCCCTGATACGTAGTTATTATTAAGATGTAATGCATTTGTTAGACTGACATTCTACATGCTGTTTTACCTTCGGAGTCCCAGAAAGGGATCTGATGACCATCTGGCTGATCTTGTCTGGCTTAAAAAAACAGGATTTGATCTAGTTAGTGTTTGGATGGAAACTACCAGGGAATATGAGGTCTATAAGCTGGTCTAGGAAGTTGGGGGGAGGGGGAACCTGGAAAAAGGCATTAACAAACCCATTTTATATTGTGCCAAACAAACGAAGTTGATGTTCATGTGAAGTCAGCAAGTGCTACTGATGCATTTTCTGATATGCTTTGGGAGCCATCAGGAAAAGGGCACAAAAATATATTCTTAAACAGTTCCCTAATAACAAATGTTATTAAATAGAAATAGTTTCCTTCTATCCAGGCTATCCTATCTATAGCTCTGGGCTTTTCTCAACCTTAAGCTGTGGGTAGTATTACATTCCTGTTTTCAAGAATTGGTAATTTTGGGGCAGTATGAAATTGATCCTCAACCCACCCCATATGTTTTCCCTCCAATATTTTCCCCCAGGAAATTTCCAACTGCATAGGGCAAAAATACCCAAATCCATTTATAGCATCCTTAGTGCTTTACTTAGCATCTCAAGGTGTCCCCAGCTGTCAAACTCATGGCCTTTGGGCCAGATGTGCAATGTGTCAGCGTTCCAAATATCATGCAGAATTAAATCAGAGTCCAAGGCAAAACGATCCTTAAAGTTCCAATTTAATAAGACAGTCATGTTGGCATCATGCTATCGATCCCAATACTGGAAATGACATCAGAATCCCACCCAGTTAAAAGTTCATGATCTTGTCCCCATACCCACAACCCATCACATGGTCCAATCTTCTTCTTCCACGCTGGCATCCACACCCAGCTGCTTCCGGTCAGGTGTAACGGTGCGGAGACAAAGGATGACCTTGGTCTTCTAGTAAAGAATGAAAACAATACATTCCACAATCCTACTCCTGTCTATTCCCCCCCCTCCCATCAACTATACTAAAGAAACAGCATAATGAAATAAGAGAATGTGTGGCAGGCCAAAATTCTAAAAGGAATATAAATGCACACAATGCACTGGCCATGCACAGGGCCAGTTTAGCGAAGGGGCAAAAAGATGCAATACATCAGGAGTTTGACACCTCTGCCCAAGCTGTTCTGTGTATCCCAGTGTGCTGAGACACTTAGAAATCTGTAAGTTTGCTAGGGAGCCATGGCACACCAGAAAACATGGGCATAGGGAGATTGGGAAATACCTGGATGACCTCGAATTTAACCTACTGATCATTGATCATGATTAAGGTACCTCCAGAATGAGATCCCTAGGCAAAGAGATGGACAAGATGATAAAATATTTGCACCCAGATTATTGTTACTCAATCAAGATCAGGCCATGTCCAAATATCTAGGAATGTCGTTATGGTTCTGATTTGCCACTATCAGCCTAATAAACTGATCAGCCTTTGCAAAGCTGCCAGATGCAATCTAGTGTGATATGGCTGCAGGAACCAATATAAGACCCCTTCTGTACAACCTTTATCTCCACAGCTCTGAGGATGTTTTTAGCTGATATTCAATATTGCTTCCCCGCCCCATCAAACTTGAAATGTCGATGTAGTTTTTGACATGATTATACAGACCAATGCTAATTTTGTTTTTCTGAATGCATTTGACATTTTTATTCATTTCTTTGCAGATATCTTTGTGGTGAAAGGACGGGGTTTTCTAATTTCAGAAATACCGTATTTTTCAGAGTATAAGATGCACTGGAGCATAAGACACACCAAGATTTTGAAGAGGCACATTAAAAAAAAAGCTTTTGCACTCTGCAGACCTCCCAAAAATGGCCCATTTTTCAGAAAAACGGGCCCATTTTTGTCAAAAAAAAAAGGGCATACATAGCCTTTTGGGGGCTTATAGAGTATTCCTGGGGACCAGGGGGCAAAAATGGTCTGGTTTTTTGCTCATTTTTGCCCTCCCCAGCCCCCAGGAGCACTGTGGAAGCCTCCTAAAGGCTATGCATGGGCATTTTGGTGAAGGGGGCAGGGTTTCAGGAGGCCAACAATGCTGTATTCAGTGTATAAGCCACACCCAGATTTTCAGCCTCTTTTTTGAGGGGAAAAGGTGCATCTTATACTCTGAAAAATACGGTAAGTCCTCTTGTGCAGCTAGTATCTGTGTTTGCTTATTTCCTGAAGAGGGTTAACCTGAACCCTAACCTTTTAGGCAGTCTTAGAATCGTTATTTCCCCGCAATGTCTTTCTGATGCCATCAGAATGGCCTTTGACCTCCACTTAGGCATTTGTGTGCATACTTCTAGCACAGATGTACTTATAGTATCAGGGGCGCCTCAAGCCTTCCTTAGAGGTCAGAGCCCTGATGGGCAAAACAGAAAGCTATTCAGCAAACAGCTCTGAAGAGCCAAATATGTATATAAACAACAGAGCCTAAAGCTTCATGGTAGATTTCCACTATTAAGCCAGGAAGCAAGACCTGTTTGGTTCACATCTAAAGACTGTCAAAACAGTTGCTGTTCCTATATAAAGAGTTGAAATACCCTTTCAGTAAGCTTGGCATCAGGCCCCAAGCAAGAAAACCATGGAGGTGGTGACCATATCATAGCTTGTAGTGGGTTTGGCAAACATGGCTAATTGTAATCCTTCCCAAGAATGCCTAAGATTTCAGTGTTTGCCACACCTTATTGATGCTTCATAAATTAAGGGTAGATAAATCACAAGCCAGCCAATGCTAGACTTAATGTCCTGATACTTCCATGGGGTAGCAGGGGAATCCTGGTCAAGGTCCTTCAAGTCTTTTTTTTTTCAATCTATTTTTTTATTTTTAAACATAAAAAAACAGTATTAAAAAATGATCTCATCCATTACATACAGCCTGTCGTTTGGTTACAAGTGTTTTTGCATCCATATTCTCAGTTACACTTACAATCACAGATTTTTCATCTAGTATAACAAAATACCTCACTTTCATTGTACAATGTATATTCAATTACAATTAATATTATTATTATTTTTTCAATAAACCTAATTCCCTTACATTCTTGATTGTCCATTTAATAAGAGTGTATCTTTATATAATCACAGATCCCAATATGAAAGTGATTTACCAACCATTTATATTTGTATATCACTGTTTTCAATTATGTATAATTCCACCAATCAACCATCGAATATGCTTATGTTCATTATTGTCCTTGTACATCATACATTCAAACAAAGATGTTATTCCTTCATTTTTCAACAAGGTATTCTAAATAGTCACTTCATATATATATACCAATTTTTAATTACTTCCTTATTAAAATTATTTATCAACAAGACATCTTTGTAATATATTCTTAGGGTTATACATTATATCACCAATCCTCTATCAAGTATACATAAATTCATTGTTATCCTTATCCATTTTAAAACAAAAAGTTCTAAAGTATTCAATTCATATATGCATCAGTTTTTCATTGTATCATTATTAATCTATTTCACAGCATAATTGTAGTATCACTTAGCTCCTTCAGTTAAAACATAAGTAAAACATTTTTCATTTCCAGGTTTTTTCCCCCCAGCCACTGATAAAACAAATCCCATATCTTATAAAATTGCTCATCTTCCTGTTCTCTAATTTCAAATGTCAATTTACTCATTTCAGCACACTCCATTATTTTTCGAATGACATCTTCCTGTTTTGGTATTGTTTCATTTTTCCAGTTTTTTGCAAATATGATTCTGGCTGCTGTTAACACATTTATAATCAAATATCCTTCAAGTCTTAGTGTCTTCATGGACATATCAGTGCAGTTTTCTTGGCAACCATAATGAAGAAATTTACCATTGTCTCTGCCAAGAAATGGTTTGACTTTCTAGTTTAATTTAGTATTATATTTCCCAACTCTCCTTAATCTCTGAGTTCATACACGGTCAGCCAAATACTGTCCTCTAGTAAGGCTTCTGCACTATCACAGTTCTGATAAAGCAGTTCAGGGGTGTCAAACTTGATTGAGGGCCACATCAGGGCTTTGTTTGACTTAAGGGGGGCTGGGGAGCATGGCCAGCTTGACATCACTCATGTTGGGGGGCCCTGTGGTGGCCCAAGCACTCTGCCAGCAAAAATGGGCTCCTGAGCTCCGTTTCGGCTGGGACCGAAACGGAGCAACTCTCTGCCAGTGAAAACTGAACTTGGGAGGACCACACTGATCTTTTTAAAATCCAAATGTAAAGCTCTTTTTCAGCTGTGAGTTAGCCAATCACTCACCCGGTTCCAACACTCCGTTCTGACATCACTCCTGCTCAAAAAACTTGGTCTGGTACCCCAGCTTTAAAACGGTCATTGAATATGGGCATCACCCCCACTCTGCTGGGTCTTCTCATCCGAGATGCCTCTCCTTCTTTGCCGTCCCTACAGGACAGTTCCTGACAGTGGTTTGTCTGGCTGACTTTTCACAGTGCTCATCGGAGCCCACTATTTTCCAGCCAGTCTCACTGCAACACTTCCAGTTTCTGGAGCATTTAGTTTCTTATACTATTTCTCTCTCTCTCTCTCTCTCTCTCTCTCTCTCTCTCTCTCTCTCTCTCTCTCTCTCTCTCTCTCTCTCTCCCTACCTACCTACCTACCTACCTATCTATCTATCTATCTCTATCTCTCTATCTATATCTATATCATCTATATCTATATCTGTATCTGTATCTGTATCTGTTTCTCTATCTCTGTCTCTATCTCTATCTCTATCTCTATCTCTATCTCTATCTCTATCTCTATCTCTATCTCTATCTCTATCTCTATCTATCTATCTATCTATCTATCTAATCTATATCTATATCTATCTCATCTATATCTATATCTATATCATCTATATCTATCTCTGTATCTGTATCTATATCTGTATCTATATCTATATCTATATCTATATCTATATCTATATCTATATCTATATCTATATCTATATCTATATCTATATCTATATCTATATCTATATCTATATCTATATCTATATCTATATCTATATCTATATCTATATCTATATCTATATCTATATCTATATCTATATCTATATCTATATCATCTATATCTATATCTATATCATCTATATCTATATCATCTATATCTATATCATCTATATCTATATCTATCTCTGTATCTGTATCTGTATCTCTCTCTCTATCTCTCTCTCTATCTCTCTCTATATCTATATCTATATCTATATCTATATCTATATCTATATCTATATCTATATCTATATCTATATCTATATCATCTATATCTATATCATCTATATCTATATCTATATCTATATCTGTATCTGTATCTGTATCTGTATCTGTATCTGTATCTGTATCTGTATCTGTATCTGTATCTGTATCTGTATCTGTATCTGTATCTGTATCTCTCTCTGTATCTCTCTCTGTATCTCTCTCTCTATATATATATATATCTATATCTATATCTATATCTATATCTATATCTATATCTATATCTATATCTATATCTATATCTATATCTATATCTATATCTATATCTATATCTATATCATCTATATCTATATCTATATCTATATCTATATCTATATCTATATCTATATCTATAAGAGCCAAGGTGGCGCAGTGGTTAAATGCAGCACTGCAGGCTACTGCTAGATCAGCAGGTCAGCGGTTCAAATCTCACCGGCTCAGGGTTGACTCAGCCTTCCATCCTTCCGAGGTGGGTGAAATGAGGACCCAGATTGTTGGGGGCAATATGCTGACTCTCTGTAAACCGCTTAGAGAGGCCTGAAAGGCCTATGAAGCGGTATATAAGTCTACTGCTATTGCTATTGCTATATCTATATCTATATCTATATCTATATCTATATCTATATCTATATCTATATCTATATCTATATCTATATCTATATCTATATCTATATCTATATCTATATCTATATCTATATCTATATCTATATCATCTATATCTATATCATCTATATCTATATCTATCTCTGTATCTATATCTGTATCTGTATCTGTATCTGTATCTGTATCTATATCTATATCTATATCTATATCTATATCTATATCTATATCTATATCTATATCTATATCTATCATCTATATCTATATCTAGATTGTGTGTGTGTGTGTGTGTGTGTGTGTTTGTGTGTATGTTTTCGTAGACTTTTGCAGGTGTAGGTATGCTGGTCTTGTTGTATTCGGGTCTTTTCCCGTGTAAGATATCTTACACGGGGAAAAAACCCGAATACAACAAGACCAGCGCGTGTGTGCGCACACACACACACACATATAGCTATAGATATAGCTATAGCTATAGAACAAAGTCATAATACACATTAATTTGCTTCAGTGAAAACTGAGCAAGTATAATGAATCAAATGCTGTGTGAAAAATAGTAACCGATATTCACTGTTCAGTGTTGTTGATTTGGGATGAAAGCCCCAAAGAGGCTTGGCTAATCTTCTGAGCATATAAATGCAGCTCAAGTATTCATTTAGTTTTCTAGAAACAATTCAGCTCTCTGTTGGGTTTACGCCAATAATCTGTGTACGTAGCATAATCCTGAGCACAGTTTCAAAACAGACGATATGTTAACCTGGTGGGACCTTATTTATGTTTTACTGAAATCCAAATAAAAAACCAGAGGAGAGTGTGAATTGAGAAGTGTAATAGTTAATGTTTTGCTGAAGTTATTTACCTCTGTCCTCAGGCTGCTCAAGCATATCAGCATAATAAAAATATTTCTAAAATATCTACCCACACGAATGCTGAATGCTAAATTTCTTTCCTATATCTTGAATATTTCAATGCTAAATTAGTAGATGGGATTATTATCCATTTTCCCTCTACTTTCTTCTCTGCCCAAGGCTGAGTGAAAGTTTCGCAATTATTTCCAAATTTTGCTTTGCATTTTCTAAAACATTTGTCTTGTTTATCTCCACTGATTATAATGTTTATGCAAATAATTGTAAGTCAAAACTGAGACAAATGTGTTTATATATGGCAAGGTGCCAATTAATTCCTTCTGTATTCCCAAGGAAAACAAATTTATTCTGGAACTGTTTAGATCTAAAATGCCAAAGCAAAGTAGATAAGAATTAAATATACTTCCCCATATTTTAAACAGATTGTAATAATCCAAAAGCTTCTAGCCAGGAAAACTCAGAACAGCCCTGGGCATGTTTACTTGGAAGAAAATCCATTGAAATCAAATGAACTAAGAAATATACACCAGCTCGATATAAAACAGAAATTAAGCCAGATTCAAAATTATAGGAAAAACATAAATAAATATAGCTGTTTAAAATGCATAAAGGATACATCAGGAGGAAAAATAAAAATCTAAAAACTGTCAAAAGTTGAAAGATATGAAAATTATATGCATTTTAATCTAAACGTATTTATGAAAAGCAAGAATCTAAAAGAAGGGATAGGAGCATTAGATGAGCATGAAGGAGCATAAGAGGTTAGTATGTTGGAGACTATGTCTATCAAGTCACAAAGCAGTCTAATATGGTAACAAAGTGCTCATGAAATCTAGTTTATAGCAGTAGTTGTGGCCCAGGAGGTGCCGTTGGAGCTGCCACCAGACTCCGACAGTGAGGGGCCCTCTGAGTCGGTTCTGGAGGATGTGGAGGACCCTGGACAGGGTTCTGACTCCGAGCAGGGCGCAGAGAGGCTGGTTGGCCACCAGGAGGTGCCTGAGCCTTGGACCAGTGGGGAGGAGACAAGGGAGAGTGAGCTGGAGGCTAGTAGTGAGTTGTTCCTGGATGCACGCCATCGAAGAGCTACTAGGCGTCAGGAACAATTACGCAATTACAGGAGGTAATTGTACTCAGCTGGTGGTCATTAGGCTTCTCTCCAGACTATAAAAAACTACTTGTGCACACGGCCCTCTTTGCAGAAGTCAACGCAGGATTGAATGTCGGAGGACATTACTGTGAGCTTGGCAGGCTGGATTGCTGCCAAGCCTTATCTGTGTTTATTGCTGCCTGAGTTTGTCTGAGTTGCTGCCAAGGTCCTTATCTGTTTGTTCTGCTTGGCTTTCAGCCACTGAGGTTTTAGTGTCTTGCTATTAAAGCACATTCCAGTTAAGCTTGTCTCGGCATTCGTTACTGGACAGAGGAGGTGGTCAGAACCAGGTCGTCATCCAACAATGTGGAACCCTGTTGCAGAACCTGACAACATAGCATGTGGTGGCAGGTTGGTATCTGCATCTCCAAAATATCTTTCAATCCTGAGGGCCCAGTTAAGCAGAAGTCAGTCATGCCACTGAGCTTCGAGAAATTGTTAAGGGCTTTGCAGGTTGGAAAAATCTTTCAGGATTGCAAATCACATGACTGCATCAAGCGTATTGCAGATCACATGACTGCATCAAGAAATCAGAGGGATTAGACAAAAATGAGGTTAAAAGCTAAGAATTAGTGCAAAGGCGGAATGGATACACGTTTTTGAAATGAATCTTTTTTTTCCCTTGCTATGTAGAGATTGTTGTATTGTGCCATGAATATCAAGCAACACAATATGGGTAAGAAAGGACCAGGTGAAGTCATTCACATCATGATATCATTGTAGCTTCTTTTAGATGTCTGTCCAAGGCTTTTCCTGACTATGGACGTCATGACTGGAAGTTGTGTGTTAGAAGATGATCAGCACAGTACAAAACCATAACATCAATCAATCAATCAATCAGAGTTGGAAGGGACCTTGGAAGTCTAGTTCAACCCTCTGCTTAGGTAGGAGACCCTATATCATTTTAGACAAGTGACTGTCCACTCTCATGATGATCTGAAAGAGAATTGTATTGTATTGTATTGTATTAGCAATAGCAATAGCAATAGCAATAGCAATAGTTAGACTTATATACCGCTTCATAGGGCTTTCAGCCCTCTCTAAGCGGTTTACAGAGTCAGCATATTGCCCCCAACAACAATCCGGGTCCTCATTTTACCCACCTCGGAAGGATGGAAGGCTGAGTCAACCTTGAGCCTAGTGGGATTTGAACAGCCGAACTGCTGAACTGCAGTCAGCTGAAGTAGCCTGCAGTGCTGCATTTAACCACTGCGCCACCTCTGCACTGCATTGCACTGCATTGTATCGGTTATTTGAAGAGGTTAGCATCTGCAGTTTTTCTGAACAAGACTGGTTCTCTAGAGCAGTATTTCTCAATTCCAGCAAGTTTAAGATGTATGGACTTCAACTCCCAGATATCCCTAGGGCTAGCATGACTCACTGAGGAATCTGGGAGTCCACTCATCTTAAAGTTGCCACAATTGAACAACACTGCTCTAGAGGATTATTTTAAAAGCACTTATTACAAATTATAGCAAGATTTCTTATAATACTGTTCTGTAAAATGTCAGAATATAGCGAGACTAATTAACAAAAGCACATTATTAATATTCCAGCTTCACTGGGGAATCTCTCTCTGCTTTTAAATACTTTACCCATCAATCAACTTTCATGCTTCTCTTAAAATGTGAAAGCAAATCAACACTTT
This sequence comes from Thamnophis elegans, assembly GCF_009769535.1. NCBI lineage: Eukaryota > Metazoa > Chordata > Lepidosauria > Squamata > Natricidae > Thamnophis > Thamnophis elegans. Next base: position 8,706,647 of record NC_045548.1, read on the forward strand.
TATTTATGCAGTTGCATAATGGTGCCTGTCGTCACCGGGTGGCTGTAGCAATAAAGGAGAAGAATGCTATGTCAAGCTCTTAATTAGGAGGGTTTTGTTCATAATTCTGCCATAAAATGTCACCCTACAAAGAAACTCAGAGCACACAATGAAATCTTTGCAAAAAGAATAGAAACTACTAGTGTATTCTGTATAGGGTAACAACCAAGTCCGTAATTTACCAACAAAAGTGAATTTAATTGATAGGCTGCAGAAATACAAGGCTGTTTTGGGGTGTAAAGAGAGCTTTCCATAGTAATAATAATATACTAAGGGAAATCTTGACTGTGTGGCTTTTTGATTAAATAGCAAATTGCATATGGAAACTGAATATATGAATTGCTTGTAAGACCATATAAGTGAAAATAATCTGAGGGGGTCCTTGATGCTCTCCGAGATGGGTTGTTTTCTTGCAAATGTTTCATTACCCAAAATTAATAATGTCATCAGGTGACGTCATCAACATAACCCCAATGATCTTATAAGCAACTCACCAGTTCAGTTTTTACATGCAATGTGTTGCTTAATCAAAAAGCCACACAGTCAAGATTTCTCCTCATGTATTAATAGTATCATCAGCTCTGATGATATTACCTAGTTTGGGTAATGAAACATCTGCAAGAAAATAACCAAGCTCAGAGAGCACCAAGGACCCCTCATTTCAACTCTGAGTTACAAATATTCTCCTTTATTGAAAATAATTTGTTCAAAGTCCTGGTGATAACCCCCCACCCCGTCATATTCCTTGTTGTATTCCCAGCTAGTCTATATTCATTAAAGTACAAAGAACTTCAGTAATATATTATAGTCCCAATGAAGACTTCATATTCTTTTAATACAATTCCTACCTGCGCACTGCCACATTTTCTTATCAGCAAATCATCAGTATAACTAATCTTTACAGGTTACGTTTTGTTTTTTCATCATATTTAATGTTGCATAGTATGTTCAAATAGCTGGAAAGTATAAGGTAAGTGTTTCAATGCTAATGCTCGCCCTGTCACAGGAACAAACGTAAGGCGTGCAGCATCCACCCCAATGGTGGGATTCAAATAATTTAACAACCGGTTCTCTGCCCTAATGGCCAGCTGGATAGGCGGGGCTCAGTGGTCACATGACTGGGAGGGTGTGGCCAACTCAACGTCACTCCCGTCGATGGGTGCTTCGCTCTTACAATGTAATTAGGGTTAACCAGAGAGGCAGTTTCTGTAAGCAGGTCAACAAAGATGAGGCTAGAAACAACACCAGAATGTTTCCTTCCTGCCTTCCTTACAGGATTAGCCCTGTAAAGTGGGAAAAAACAAAATGAGATTTCTTCCAACAACCGGTTCTCCGAACTGCCTGGAAAGTTACCAATCGGTTCTCTCGAATAGGTGCGAACCGGCTGAAGCCCACCACTGACCCACCCTAACAGTATGTGCTGAATATTTTTGTGGACAGACCTATGCTATTACTTCTCCAAGCAGAAGCATGGTAGCTGCAAACAGTAGAGATGCTTTCTGTCAGTGAATACTGGCTTACTCCTGAAATAATAATGTTTCCTTTATATAGCCAATTTCCAAAATTATACAAGGCTACCACAACATGTTTTAGCAGAGCAATTGACTAAAATCCTATGGTCGATGGAAAATACAAAATGGTACTTCCAGCAGAAGCCATCCATTAAGAACACTTGCGTATATTAATGTGCACAGCTATATGAGTTTCTAGTTTCTAGAAATCAAAGCTGGAGAGAGAGAAAGAGAGGGGGGAGGGAGGGGGGCGCGCACTATTTTGGCGATCTGTATATGACCCTCATGTTCTGGCTGAAAAATTGGTCTTCCCCACGTGACCCTATCCGCAGGGGTTTTTTTAACCATGCCACATTGATGCTCTCTCTGCTCTTATATGACTGCTTTAATATTGTTGTTTTATCTGTTTTATTTTTGTATTGATTGATCTTTTATTATTCATTAGATTTATTTGACATCCATCTCATGTATGTTTTTTAATGCTTTCTAAATGAAGTGAGCTACCTTAGAAATATTATTTAGAATGGAGGATATATATAAAATAAATTATATGGATACATAATATCATTGAATATACAGTGAGAAAATTCATAGTAGATATATCCAAAATTACATCTTACATCTCACATAATAAATAAGACATAAATTCAAATGCTTCAGTCCAATATATATGTATGTATGTATGTATGTGTGTGTGTGTGTATGTGTGTGTGCATGTATGTGTGTGTGTGTATATATATATATACACACACACAAACACACACACACACATACATATATGTCTTTATATATATCTTTATATATATATCTTTATATATATATATATCTTTATATATATATATATATCTATATAGAAATGGCAGGAAAATTGATTTCCAAGTAAGCAGGGCTTGAATAAGTATGTTATTAATTCTGTTTGCATAACAAGGACCAATGTGTCATCCCTGAAGATGATGTATGTGTAGCCATATTTTATCGTAGTCTTTATAATCTCTTTCTGTTAGGTTTTAGTTTAGTAGTAACTATATTTAGCAAATATTTCAGGTTTGCCACTTTCTAACTGTTGACAGGGGAGGGGGTGAAAAGATAAAGGGGGAATGTTATGTCTAGGTCAGTGGTGGGTTTCAAAAATTGTTCGAACCTACTCTGTGGGTGTGGCCTCCTTTGTGGGAGTGGCTTGCCACCCATGTGACCGGATGGGAGCGGCTTGCCGCCCATGTGACCAGATATGAAGATGCCGGCGACACTTGTCAGAACCACCTTAAATTACCTCACACACAGCACTGGCATGCATAAGAATATGATGTAAACTTGTTTTTTAAAAGGCATCTTTGGTTTGCGTTAAAACAACTTCAACACACACAATGTTCTGATTGCACCACAAACGCAGTAGTCATCCTTACCTTCCACAGAGGCACTGAGTTTTATAAATATGAGCATGATAGGGTAGAATAATCATATCCAAGGACCAGTGGTGGGTTTCAAAATTTTTTAGAACCTCTTCTGTAGGTGTGGCCTGCTTTCCGGCTCCACTGGTGGAACCTCTTCTAACCAGTTCGGTAGATTTGACGAACCGGTTCTACCGAATAGGTGCGAACTGGTAGGAACCCACCTCTGGTTTGCTCTCATATTATATACTAATGGCTTGCTCTGTCAATGTTGGTGGGAGTGGTCTTGGTGGTTCCTAAGCTGTTATAAAGTAAAATAAAATATGGATTCAAAATATAAGAATGAAGACGTGGCAAAAGGGACAGAAGCTTGCTTAAAGGGACAGGGAAAATGTCATCATTTGCTAACCACAAGATGTTCCAGCCAACGTCCCTATATCAAAAGTCCAAACCACAAGGTTCAATTAAAGTTCGCATAAAGGCACGTAGTTACTACCTATGGCTCAAGACAAAAGGAGAAGTAAGACCCCATCTCCTTATAAGGCTTTTTCCTCAAGGTAACCAATAAAAAATGAGTTAAGTGTTTCCGTGTTACGCTGCCTTTGAGAATGTATAAGAATGTGTGCTTTGAAAATGAAGGCTGTTCAGAATTTGCAATGTTAGTCATTTTTGCTAACTTTCTCAACCTGGCTGCTAAATAAACTTTCCCTGTATCCCGAGAAGTCTAAAGCCTGTCATTTTCTGCAACAGTTCCTTACTGTTAGCTTGTTTATCTGAGTTGATAGTTCCATGATTGGGAACCATTGTTCAGTTCTTGATTGTTGGTCTAGTGTTAATCTTGATTAACACTAGACCAACAATTTAGGAGCCAAGGTGGCGCAGTGGTTAAATGCAGCACTGCAGGCTACTGCTAGATCAGCAGGTCAGCGGTTCAAATCTCACCGGCTCAGGGTTGACTCAGCCTTCCATCCTTCCGAGGTGGGTAAAATGAGGACCCAGATTGTTGGGGGCAATATGCTGACTCTCTGTAAACCGCTTAGAGAGGCCTGAAAGGCCTATGAAGCGGTATATAAGTCCACTGCTATTGATATTAATCTCTGCTCATCTGGGTGCTGATTGCTGGTGAGGGGGAGTTCTGGTCTTTTTATTTCCTTTTTGGCTTTTTGATTGCCTCTTTTGAACGGCATGTAGATGTTGTTTATCTCTATGTACCTGTCGATGGGCAATTTGTCTGAGTGCCAAGAGTGACAAAATAGCTTGGAAAACCTCACAGGCACAAAAAGTATAACCTGCAAAGAAACCGAAGTTCAAAGCAATGTATTATTTGGAATGCAATGTTTCTTTCTGAATTTAAAAGAGAATGTAGCAAAAGTAGAGAACTGATTGCTAACGAATAGAATCATGTCTAATTGTTCTGCAGTGGCCCCCTTAAATGTATCTCTCATCAGTGTTTTCCGCTTGATCTCATCATAGATACAGCAGTAGAAAGACAGGGGTTTATGTGTTTCATAGGGATGCAGGAGTGCTGATTGTGCTTGGGAAATGACAAGAGATGCAAACAAAAGAAGGGTATTAAAACTGCTATATAAAATTTACTGTATATACTCAAGTATAAGCCGAGTTTTTCAGCCCACTTTTTGGGCTGAAAAAAGCCGCCTCGGCTTATACTCGAGTCAGTGAAAAATTTGCCCGAAATGGAGGAGAAAGAGGGGCGGGGCCATGCCGCTGGGTGACGCTCGTGAATGGCCCGGCGCTCCTGTGAGTTTCCCCTCCCTCTGTGTCAGTTTGCCGTGCAGCGCGCACCGCACCATCCCCCCTCCTTACGTTCTAATGTAATGCAGGGCTGTCTTACGATTCCCCTTCCTCCCCCTCCTGCCGCTCTGCAACGATGTCCCACCTCCTCCTTGTTATGGCAAGCAGCCACATAGCGATGTCCCACCTCCTCTGGTACAGTGATCCAATGATAGGAATCACTGTGCCGTGTGTCATAGGAGGCGGGACATCGCTCCCGCGGCTGCACGGGACATCATCATCACAGCGGGACATCAGCATCATGAGGTGAGTGAAGTATTTCATTGAATGCACCGCTAGTTTACTGTTTTTCTTTGAAATAAATATTCAAAAACATTATTGGTATCTATTTTTATTTTTGAAATTTACCGGTAGCTGCTGCATTTCCCACCCTAGGCTTATACTCGAGTCAATAACTTTTCCAGTTTTTTTGTGGTAAAATTAGGTGCCTCGGCTTATATTCGGGTCGGCCTATACTCGAGTATATACTGTATTTTGTTCATGCTCTTTCTCTCCCCTCCCTTCCCGGCTTTCCACAAAGGGAGTTCAGTTTTTTTAATGCTGTATCAAAGAATTGTTTGCCTAATGTTTTAAATTTTAAATGCCTTGGTGCCCAAATTATTTGAATTTCAGAAAAAATGATACGGCGTAATTAATCAGAGGGTTAAATAGCTTTTTAGAAACAGAAGCATCCTAGCTTGGAGATAAGGGTCGTTTGCAGAGGTGGGTTCCTACCAGTTCGCACCTATTCGGTAGAACCGGTTTGTCAAATCTACCGAACCGGTTAGAAGAGGTTCCACTAGTGGACCCGGAAAGCAGGCCACACCTACAGAAGAGGTTCCAAAAATTTTTGAAACCCACCACTGGTCCTTGGATATGATTATTCTACACTATCAAGCTGATATTTATAAAACTCAGTGCCTCTGTGAAAGGTAAGGATGACTACTGCGTTTGTGGTGCAATCAGAACATTGCGTGTGTTGAAGTTGTTTTAACGCAAACCAAAGATGCCTTTTAAAAAACAAGTTTACATCATATTCTTATGCACGCCAGTGCTGTGCGTGAGGTAATTTAAGGTGGTTCTGACAAGTGTCATCGGCATCTTCATATCCGGTCACATGGGCGGCAAGCCACTCCCATCCAGTCACATGGGTGGCAAGCCACTCCCACAAAGGAGGCCACACCCACAGAGTAGGTTCGAACAATTTTTGAAACCCACCACTGGTCGTTGGCACTTATTAGTATAAAAAGGTAAAGGTTCCCCTCCCACATATGTGCTAGCCGTTCCCAACTCTAGGAGGCGGTGCTCATCTTTGTGTCAAAGCCAAAGAGCCAGCGCTGTCTGAAGAGGTCTCCGTGGTCATGTGGCCGGCATGACTAAACACTGAAGGGGCATGGAATGCTGTTTCCTTCCCACCAAAGATGGTTCCTATTTTTCTGCTAGCATTTTTGCATGCTTTCGAACTGCTAGGTTGGCAGAAGCTGGGACAAGTAACGGGAGCTCATTCCATTATGCAGCGCTAGGGATTCAAACCACCGAACTGCTGACCTTTCTGATTGACAAGTTCAACGTCTTAGCCACTGAGCCACCACGTCCCTTAACTTACTAGTTAACTTACTAGTATAATTATGTCTATATAATTGATGACTAGCAAAACTAAACTGTTCCAATACATTGAATGCCCTCACTCTGCTAAACTACTAATTCCCACATACTGTCAAATTATTTACTATGATTTTATTACTATTATTCTTCTCATCGTTCTTAGTGCCTATCTCTTCCCACTTATGACTATAACCATGTTACTTATATCTTTATAATCCATATTGTTTTATTTGTTTCCTGGTATGATTTGATTGCTTACTAGTAACCTATGTCTATCACTAAGTGTTGTATCTTATGATTCTTGATGAATGTATTTTATATTTCTTTATGTACACTGAGACTCTGAGAGCATATGCATCAAAGTGTGTCCAATCACACTTGGACAATAAAGAATTCTGTTCTGTTCTATTCTATTCTATTCTATTCTATTCTATTCTATTCTATTCTATTCTATTCTACCTTTTATATCTATTGGTTTGCATTGGGTTTGGAAAGAGAAGCTGACAAAAATATTCTTTTTTGATTCCGCTATGAAAAGGACTGTATTACCATGAAGGTAACTGTACTAAATCCCCCCCATAAAAAAATCAAATGAAAACAACCCCCTAAAACACATTCCTATGTAACACCTCCATGAACTCATTCAGTGAGGAGGAACCTAACTATTCTCAGAGTACCTTTTCTATTATTCAACTGCTTTTACTGTTAGGATGTTTCCCCCCTCCCAACATTCGCTCAGAATCTGTCCTTCTGTAATTTAAAATCATTATTCCATATCTAGCCCACCTTCTGAGACAATAGAGAAATACTCTTGGCCTTCCTCTTTTGACATCCTTTAAATATTTGGGGGGTGCTATTCAGTTCTCTCTCTTCAAGGCTAAACATTTCCAGTTATGTGATTGAATTTTTAAGCACTGATTATACACGTGGCTCTTCTCTGCAAGTGTCCCAATTTTGTGTAAATTTTTAAAGAATATTACCCAGAACTGGACAAAATGCTTGAAGTGAGATGTGACCAAATGCAGAAAAAATGACTTCCTATGATTTAGTAACTCTCATTCTGTTGTGGCGATCTAAAATTACATTTCTCTCTTCTGCAACTTCAAAAACTGATTAGAACTTGATAACTCGTATTCATTTTTACCACCACCATTCATTGCCACCTTGTTCTAATATTACTTTTCATATATATCAACCAGGTATCCTCCATTATATACCTCTGGATTTGATTTAATACTGTAGGCAATTATTTCATTACAATTTTCAAATCAATACAGTTTTCAAACCTGCTATGTGACTCATTCCACATTCTACCTCCCTTGCTAATAGGAATATCATGAGGTATATTTGTTGAATAGGTTGCTGAAATCAAGACAAATTAAGTCTAAAGCATTCCTCCAATCTACTAAGGAGAAATCAACATCAATGCAAAGAAAAAAAATTAAACACTCAAACTGAGTCTGTCTTAATTTCATGGGTATAAGAAGAAGGGAATGGAAAACATAGTTAGGATTTCAAAATTGATGTTAGCTGTTTGGCGTAGACCGAGTCAGAAAACAGACTTCAGAAGGACTCTGGACATCAACTTTATCGTTATAGATCAGTGTTTAACATTAACAATTGTAAGAAGTGTGAACTTAAATTCCCAGAATTCCCATAGCCACCATGATATAGGCCCGAGATAGCGAACCTAAGGCATGCGTGCCAGAGGTGGCATGCAGAGCCCTCTCTGTGGTCATGTGTTGTGTAGGAAGTTATCACCCAGCCCTCTCCCAGAAAAATGAAATATCCTAGGAAATATTGAAAAAGCAGAATATTTATCTGGATATGAAAAGAAAGAAACCTGTTTTAAAAGACAGAATAGCTGCCTGTAGCTTCCTGCCCATCCCCACTTTGTCAATGGGCCATTAAGAAGGCCAAGCTAGTCCACTTTACATAATAAAGACTTCTCCACTTCAGCTCCAGGGGGGGATGGGATTAAAGCATGATAATATTGGCCCCAACTCACCACATGGCATCTGAGAACTCAACCAAACCTGGATTCAAAACACAGCCTAGAGAGTTGCCCCTGCATGGCCCCATGGGAGTCTGACAACCAATCGGAATTCATTTCTTACACAGGAACAGGAAACAGAGAGGTGGGACTAAACAGGTTATAAAAAGCCTAGCAAGCCCCTCCCTCAGCCCTTCTCTTCTTCTCCACCAACATTGAAGCATGTGATCCCCTTTTCTGTTCAGGGCTCAAGCCGTGTGGTCCTGTCCACCATTAAAACCATCTTTCCAAGCAGCCTCCATGTCTCCAGTGTCTTTTCCCCCACTTGGAGCCGAACCGAGAAGGACATTTCTTTCATCAGTACAATGCACCAAAATAGCATGGTCAAAATGATGTCAGAGAAACCAAGATATTTCATTTTCTCCATATATATATGTATTTTGGCAAAGTACTATCAAGATGACAAAAGCTGACACTATAGACTTTCACTGTCGACTGGATGAGCCACCATTATTATTCTTTCATTTGCTTATGCTAATACTATTTATTATCTCAGTACAATGTGTCACCATATATTTCTTTTAACCATCTGAACTTTATACTATACTGGTCATTTAGACTATCAAAATTAAGTTAGTCTTGCATCCATATTTGCAAGAGGAAGGATAGAAAATTGAATTAAGATATTCTCTTCTCAGGAAGTAGCACTAACGACATCTAATTATGTGTTTAGAATTTCATGTCTCCTTAATAGGGAACACAGTTCAGGTATCTCCAGAGACAGTTTATTATTGAGAATAATTGTATTATTTGTTGCATATGAATGTATCAAACACCCTACACAATTCAATGATCTAACAAAGCAAAGGAGAGTATAGAAAAGTACGTTCCAAAGTCACCCTTAATTCTCCTGACCTCTAGTTGAGTTCAATTCTCCTGAACTTAAGCTGAATTTTAGAAATATGAATAGAGAATCATCACACTTATTTTTTTTAAATCTAAAACAGGACAGACAGGAGAGATGGATTGCAGAGTTCCTATGACATCTCATATCACCATCATCTTTCTTTTAACGAGCCCATAATCCCTTGTAGGGTGGAGTATGGGCAACTACTACCTCTGACTGGCCCCGCCCATGTTCTATTCAATGCGTTCCGAGTCTCAGCTGATCGGCTGGGTCTTCTTCTGTTGCCCTGCAGAACAGAACTGGAAAGCAGATTAGTGGGGTGGGGAGGGAATGGGGATTTTGCAGTATCCTTCCCCCAGGAGTGGGGAGGGAATGGAGGTTTTGCAGTATCCTTCCCCCGGGAGTGGGGAGGGAATGGGGATTTTGCAGTATCCTTCCCCCAGGAGTGGGGATGGAATGGAGGTTTTGCAGTATCCTTCCCCCAGGAGTGGGGAGGGAATGGGGATTTTGCAGTATCCTTCCCCCAGGAGTGGGGAGGGAATGGGGATTTTGCAGTATCCTTCCCCCAGGAGTGGGGAGGGAATGGAGGTTTTGCAGTATCCTTCCCCCAGGAGTGGGGAGGGAATGGGGATTTTGCAGTATCCTTCCCCCAGGAGTGGGGAGGGAATGGAGGTTTTGCAGTATCCTTCCCTCAGGAGTGGGGAGGGAATGGAGGTTTTGCAGTATCCTTCCCCCAGGAGTGGGGAGGGAATGGGGATTTTGCAGTATCCTTCCCCCAGGAGTGGGGAGGGAATGGAGGTTTTGCAGTATCCTTCCCCCAGGAGTGGGGAGGGAATGGGGATTTTGCAGTATCCTTCCCCCAGGAGTGGGGAGGGAATGGGGATTTTGCATTATCCTTCCCCCGGGAGTGGGGAGGGAATGGGGATTTTGCAGTATCCTTCCCCCGGGAGTGGGGCGGGAATGGAGGTTTTGCAGTATCCTTCCCCCGGGAGTGTGGAGGGAATGGAGGTTTTGCAGTATCCTTCCCCCAGGAGTGGGGAGGGAATGGAGGTTTTGCAGTATCCTTCCCCCAGGAGTGGGGAGGGAATGGGGATTTTGCAGTATCCTTCCCCCAGGAGTGGGGAGGGAATGGGGATTTTGCAGTATCCTTCCCCCAGGAGTGGGGAGGGAATGGAGGTTTTGCAGTATCCTGCCCTCAGGAGTGGGGAGGGAATGGAGGTTTTGCAGTACCCTTCCCCCAGGAGTGGGGAGGGAATGGGGATTTTGCAGTATCCTTCCCACAGGAGTGGGGAGGGAATGGAGGTTTTGCAGTATCCTTCCCACAGGAGTGGGAAGGGAATGGGGATTTTGCAGTATCCTTCCCCCAGGAGTGGGGAGGGAATGGGGATTTTGCAGTATCCTTCCCCCAGGAGCGGGGAGGGAATTGAGATTTTGCAGTATCCTTCCCCCGGGAGTGGGGAGGGAATGGCGGTTTTGCAATATCCTTCCCCCAGGAGTGGGGAGGGAATGGGGATTTTGCAGTATCCTTCCCCCGGGAGTGGGGAGGGAATGGGGATTTTGCAGTATCCTTCCCCCAGGAGTGGGGAGGGAATGGGGATTTTGCAGTATCCTTCCCCCAGGAGTGGGGAGGGAATGGGGATTTTGCAGTATCCTTCCCCCGGGAGTGGGGAGGGAATGGCGGTTTTGCAGTATCCTTCCCCCAGGAGTGGGGAGGGAATGGGGATTTTGCAGTATCCTTCCCCCAGGAGCGGGGAGGGAATTGAGATTTTGCAGTATCCTTCCCCCGGGAGTGGGGAGGGAATGGGGATTTTGCAGTATCCTTCCCCCAGGAGTGGGGAGGGAATGGGGATTTTGCAGTATCCTTCCCCCGGGAGTGGGGAGGGAATGGGGATTTTGCAGTATCCTTCCCCCAGGAGTGGGGAGGGAATGGGGATTTTGCAGTATCCTTCCCCCAGGAGTGGGGAGGGAATGGGGATTTTGCAGTATCCTTCCCCCGGGAGTGGGGAGGGAATGGGGATTTTGCAGTATCCTTCCCCCGGGAGTGGGGAGGGAATGGCGGTTTTGCAATATCCTTCCCCCAGGAGTGGGGAGGGAATGGGGATTTTGCAGTATCCTTCCCCCAGGAGCGGGGAGGGAATTGAGATTTTGCAGTATCCTTCCCCCAGGAGTGGGAAGGGAATGGGGATTTTGCAGTACCCTTCCCCCAGGAGTGGGGAGGGAATGGGGATTTTGCAGTATCCTTCCCCCGGGAGTGGGGAGGGAATGGAGGTTTTGCAGTATCCTTCCCCCGGGAGTGGGGAGGGAATGGAGATTTTGCAGTATCCTTCCCCCAGGAGTGGGGAGGGAATGGGGATTTTGCAGTATCCTTCCCCCAGGAGCGGGGAGGGAATGGGGATTTTGCAGTATCCTTCCCCCAGGAGTGGGAAGGGAATGGGGATTTTGCAGTATCCTTCCCCCAGGAGTGGGGAGGGAATGGGGATTTTGCAGTATCCTTCCCCCGGGAGTGGGGAGGGAATGGAGGTTTTGCAGTATCCTTCCCCCGGGAGTGGGGAGGGAATGGAGATTTTGCAGTATCCTTCCCCCGGGAGTGGGGAGGGAATGGAGGTTTTGCAGTATCCTTCCCCCGGGAGTGGGGAGGGAATGGAGATTTTTGCAGTATCCTTCCCCCAGGAGTGGGGAGGGAATGGAGATTTTGCAGTATCCTTCCCCCGGGAGTGGGGAGGGAATGGAGATTTTTGCAGTATCCTTCCCCCAGGAGTGGGGAGGGAATGGGGATTTTGCAGTATCCTTCCCCCGGGAGTGGGGAGGGAATGGAGGTTTTGCAGTATCCTTCCCCCGGGAGTGGGGAGGGAATGGAGATTTTTGCAGTATCCTTCCCCCGGGAGTGGGGAGGGAATGGGGATTTTGCAGTATCCTTCCCCCGGGAGTGGGGAGGGAATGGAGGTTTTGCAGTATCCTTCCCCCGGGAGTGGGGAGGGAATGGGGATTTTGCAGTATCCTTCCCCTGCCATGCCCACAAAGTCACACCATGGCCACCGAGCCTACAGAACTGGTAGTAAAAAAAAATTGAATCCCACCACTGGTCACCACGTTAGCATCATCAGGGCAAACCTGTTTATGGAAAAGCTTGTCATAATGTCCCAGCAACCTGTCTGTCAGAACCAGCCCAAACCCCTACTCAAATAATCCATATAATCAACATTATCCCTAAAATCCTGAATTATCCGTTTGCGTACAGCTGGAGTCACCTATTAAGTGCTTTGTACCGTAGCTACTTTATAAAATAGCATGAATTAAGATCTGCCATGTTAATACAGTTTTGAGATTTCCTTTCAGCTGAGTTTTTAGGATTCTCTGGCACAGACCTTGAATAGCACAAGTGATCTACAAATTTAAACTGTATGATTACTTGTTACAGTTGTGTCACTTGTCGGAGACTGTAAAGGAAGGGGCAGAGAGGAAGTGATCAGTAAATATGAATGCTAATTCTGCTCAGCTTGATGGGTCGAAAGCTCCACCACCTAGGAAACTGTATTCCATCACTGTTTCAAGTACAACTTGGTGATGTCAAAGCGTCTTTGATGCCTTTCAGTTTATATGCAATCTTGCCACAGTGTGGGCGGCACAGAGTGATTTAGCACAGAAAGAAAAGTGTAGCGGGGGAGCACATTACATTTTTTTTGTGTATAGCGAAAGAGAACATTAAATGTTACTATTAGTTGCCATAGAGATGGGCATAAGTTCAGTTTAAGTGACAGCTTCTTTATGCTCCACAATATTTTAAAAAGGAAGTCACGTGGACGCTTGAATTGTTGCAATTATTATTATTATACAATTGTATCACAGCGGCCAGTTGTTTCGCCGGATTTGGCATTGGTTACTAGTCGGGCCCCACCCAGGGGCCTAGGACGTCATAACGTATTTTCGTAATATGCGTGCAGATCCAAGCAGTGCAGCTTTTTGCATTTGACTGATGGTGATTTTGTCAATTTTTAACTGTTTTAAATGTAATTCCAGTGCTTTTGGAATAGCACCCAGTGTGCCAATTACCACTGGAATTACCACTGCTGGTTTGTGCCAGAGTCGTTGAATTTCGATTTTTAAGTCCTGGTATTTTGCAATTTTTTCATGTTCCTTCTCAGCGACCCTGCTATCACCTGGTATTGCGATGTCTATGATTGTGACCTTATTTTTCTCAACCAGTGTGATGTCTGGTGTATTATGCGCCAGTATTTTGTCTGTTTGTATGCAAAAATCCCACAAGATCTTGACCATCTGATTTTCGGTGACTTTTTCAGGCTGATGTTCCCACCAGTTTGTTGCTGTTTTAATATTATAATTTTTGCACAAATTCCAATGGATCCTTTTTGCTACTGAATTGTGCCGCAATTTATAATCAATCTGCGTGATTTTTTTTACAGCAGCTGAGCATGTGATCAATAGTTTCATCAGCTTCTTTGCAAAGTCTGCATTTGGACTTATTATTATTAATTATTATTATTCTACAATTGTATCACAGCGGCCAGTTGTTTCGTTGGATTTGGCATTGGTTACTAGTCGAGCCCTATTATTATTATTATAAAATGTACTACATGAAGAATGAAGAAAACACTAAAGGGATTCCTCGGACAAATGGAAACCAAACTGAAAGATGAAAATTTCATTTATTATTGTTCTTTGTTAGGTTAGCAACAGCAATAGCAGTTAGACTTATATACCGCTTCATAGGGCTTTCAGCCCTCTCTAAGCGGTTTACAGAGTCAGCATATCGCCCCCACAGTCTGGGTCCTCATTTCACCCACCTCGGAAGGATGGAAGACTGAGTCAACCTTGAGCCGGTGAGATTAGAACCGCTGAACTGCAGATAGCAGTCAGCTGAAGTGGCCTATAAGTCTAACTGCTGTTGCTATTGCTAAGTCCTGAGCATTGCAGTATCTTGCATTGGAGTGAACAAGGCTTCAAGTACTGTCCCTCCATAACTGTTAACTCGGGAGTGCAATGGCTAGAAAACAATGCTGGTAATCCCATTCCTTGCAAGCAATCCAGTAAGATACCATGATCGATTGTATTGGAAGATTCTGAGAGGTCGAGTAGGACCAGGAGAGGAGCAGTCCCTTCATCCATGTCCCAACAAAGATCATCCACCGGAGTGGTTAATGTCATTTCCATCCAGAGGTGGTATTCAGCAGGTTCTGACCATTCTGGAGAATCGGTAGCAGAAATTTTGAGTAGTTCGGAGAACCGGTAAATACCCCCTCTGACTGGCCCCACCCCCATCTATTCTCTGCCTCCCGAGTCCCAGCTGATCAGGAGGAAATGGGGATTTTGCAGTAATCTTCCCCTGGAGTGGGGAGGGAATGGAGATTTTAGAGTATCCTTCTGCCACGCCCACCAAGCCACGCTCACATAACCAGTAGTAAAAAAATAATAATAATCCCACCACTGTTTCCATCCAGTGGTGGGTTTCAAAATTTGTTCGAACCTACTCTGTGGGTGTGGCCTCCTTTGTGGGAGTGGCTTGCCGCCCATGTGACTGGATGGGAGTGGCTTGCCGCCCATGTGACCGGATATGAAGATGCCGATGACACTTGTCAGAACCACCTTAAATTACCTCACACACAGCACTGGCATGCATAAGAATATGATGTCAACTTGTTTTTTAAAAGGCATCTTTGGTTTGCATTAAAACAACTTCAACACACGCAATGTTCTGATTGCACCACAAACACAGTAGTCATCCTTACCTTCCACAGAGGCACTGAGTTTTATAAATATGAGCATGATAGTGTAGAATAATCCTATCCAAGGACCAGTGGTGGGTTTCAAAAAATTTTGGAACCTCTTCTGTAGGTGTGGCCTGCTTTCCGGGTCCACTGGTGGAACCTCTTCTAACCGGTTCGGTAGATTTGACGAACCGGTTCTACCGAATAGGTGCGAACTGGTAGGAACCCACCTCTGTTTCCATCCCACAAATGGCTATGAGTTATCCATTATCCATTTTTTTAGAACTCTCTGAAGTTAAGTCAACACTTCTTTCTCAACAACCTTCCCCCAAAGGGAAGGTCAGAGATAGGATATAAGGAGTAAACAAAAAAACTAGGGAATCCAGGAAGGGCTTCAAGAGGGTCTATTGAACCACTTCCTTTAAAATAGATGTCATTACTTCCTCCTTGAGAGAGGTGTTGGCAATTTCCTAATCCAGCTGCTTCCATTCTGCAGGGAAACCATGAATCCTGGCCCCAGGAGACACAGCTCATACTGCAGAACATATGAACATATGAATATCTGTGCTTCCAGTCTCTTTTGCCTTCCCTTCCAGGATCATTGAATCATTGTAGCAACAGTTATAAGCACAGCCCAGGGATCAGAGGGAGGTAAGGCAAATCTGTTGCCAATACATAAATGGATACTTTAATCTTCTATATAACAGGCATTCAAAAAGAGGGTTGTTAATTTGATCTTTTGGAATCCTGCTTCTTAATCCTGAAAATTTCTTAGAGTATTTTGCATGATATGGAAAACAAAATTTGATTCAGCTAAGCCAGAATCCAATTTGGCTAAAAATCCAAATGGCAAATTTTCTAGGCTAATTGGCTTAGAATTCATTACATTTGCATTTTTCCTTATAAGACGAACATACATTGATTTCATTCCCAAATGTATGTATGTATGTATGTATGTATGTATGTATGTATGTATCTATCTATCTATCTATCTATCTATCTATCTATCTATCTATCTATCTATCATCTATCTATCTATCTATCTATCTATCTATCTATCTATCTATCTATCTATCTATCTATCTATCTATCTTGTATGCTGCCCACTCTCGGAAGACTCAGTGCGGCTTACAAATAAGAAGGGAAAGGGGAATATAAAAAATAAAAACAACACTTAAAAATTCAACGACATTCATAACCTAGGATGGGGCTGGATAATTCAACAGCCCCAGGCCTGCCGGAACAGCCAGGTCTTGGTCGCTTTGTGGAAGGCCGGAAGGGTAGTAAGGGTCCGGATCTCAATGGGGAGATCGTTCCATAGGGCCGGAACAGCTACAGAGAAGGTCCTCCCCCGAGGGATCGCCAGCCGACATTGGCTGGCAGATGGAATCCGGAGGCGGCCTACTCTGTGCGATCTAATAGGTCTTTGGGAGGTGATTGGCAGGAGGCGGTCTCTCAGGTAGCCAGGTCCTAAACCATGTAGGGCTTTAAAAGTAAATGTAATCTATGACAGAAATGTTTCCCGTTCACATTGTGATCATTGCGTCTGCCAGCCCAACTAATCTGAATTTTCTTTCTTCTCTTACTTTTTGAAAGAAAAAACCAACAATGTAGTGTTTAAAGCACATAAGGGTTTTTGTTTTTTTTTGCAATATACTAGGCTTCTAGTGTAACAATTTACACAATTAGCTGATACAGGTGTTCCTCTCTATACAGAAATTTAATATTTCTCAGCATCTCTTTTGTTGAAAGACGGTGGAACTGATTTATAGAGCATCAATTGGCTGAAAATGGGGAACGCAATACCTTATAGTATTGTCTGTTTCTTCACCAGGTGCACATGCCCTGCTAATGAAATGGAAATATTTGTTTCCCCTTTCGATGTACAATTTAACCTTCACCTGATGAAATTCTCAAGGGAGATAAAATCCAGGAACAGTGAATTTAGGCTGGTTTATCATCTTAGTGGGTAAAAGGGATTCTGTAGCTGGGTGACGCACAGAGAAACATTATATATATAAGCTATGCAATGATTTATACATAACCGTAGAATGCTAGATTGAATTTCTTGAACGTACATTACATTTTTTAAAAACCACATTTGTAATCGAGAGCCTTTTGAAAGCTTATTTATTAGAAACGGGCAACTATTAATTCAAAGAAAAAAGTTTGGCGAGGTTTAGTCAGGCTTGGAAGAATATTTATTGTGCCATTAGATAGAATATTCATCAACATTCTGCCAAATGTGAGCAGCATCTCAAAGTGAAAATTGTTTGGCTGAAACATCACTTAATACCTTGGGACAGAAAAGTGGTGGATTGTGTAGGGGAAAGAGAAGACAAAAGTTTGATTCCTGCACAGTCACAATAATCAAAGAGCTAAGGCAAGAAGACAGACCTCAGTTAAAGCAAAGGAAATACAGTAGTAAATAATACAGGTAGTCCTCAACTTACAACCTTTTGTTTAGTGACTGTTCAAAGTTACAACAGCACTGGAAAAAAGTGACTTATGACTAGTTTCCTCCCATATGACCAGTGGTGGGATTCAGCCAGTTCCCACCTATTTGGGAGAACCGGTTGGTAACTTTCTAAGTAGTTCAGAGAACCGATTGTTGGAGGAAATCTCCTTTTGTTTTTTCCCACTTTACAGGGCTAATCCTGTAAGGAAGGCAGGGAGGAAACATTCTGGTGTTCTTTCTAGCCTAATCTTTATTCCCCTGCTTACAGAAACTGCCTCTCCGATTAACCCTTATTACATTGTAATAGCTAAGGCGAAGCATCCATCGACCTGAGTGACGTTGAGTTGGCCATGCCCACCCAGTCACATGACCACTGAGCCCCACCTACCCATTAGGGCAGAGAACTGGTTGTTAAATTATTTGAATCCCACCACTGCATATGACCTTCGCAGCACCCATATGGTTATGTGATCAAAATTTGAAAGCTTGGCAACTGGCAGGTATTTATAACAATTGCAGTGTCCCAGGATCATGTGGGGTCACCTTTTCCCACCTTCTAATGAGCAAAGTCAATGGGGAAGCCAGAATCAATCGACAATCCTGTTACTCATTTAACAACTGCAGTGATTCCCTTAACCACAGGTGGGCTGCTCCCTGTTTCACCCAGTTCAGCTGAACCGGTAGTGGTATTTTAGCTGGGTCGCAGAACCGTCAGCAACCCAGGCTGGCCACACCCCTGAACTGCTTCCCCGGTCGCTGTTGCCATTGCCTACCTGTTGTTTAGTAGTGCATGTCTGTGCCCAGTTCACTGTCAATTGTTCTGCGCATGCACAAAGAACAATTTACGTTGAATTGCACGTGCACGCAGCGAACCCATAGTAAAACCAGGAGCAACCCACCTCTGCCCTTAACCACTGTGACAAGAAAGGTGGCAACTGGGGCAAAACTCGCTTTACCATTGCCTTGAGTAGCAACTGAAATTTTGGGCTCAATTGAGATCGTTAAGTCAAGGACTACTTCTATAACCCAAGAAGCAGGAATGCGGTATAAAAGTGGTCATAGAAGTGGTATGACAGAGAGAAAGGAGGAGAGGGCTGGCAGAAAACTTCCCACCAGGAGGAATGGGATGGGAAGAAAATTCTTCAGAAGATCTATAACAGCATTCAGAAGATCTGGAACAGCATTGCCAAAAAGGCATTAAGGATTGTTAACCTAATTTTATGAAGCTTCTTCTCCAGTAACATTGTACTGCAAACTACAAAACCTTTGCCAGACCAATCCTCGAATACAGCTCATCTGCCTGGAATCCACACTGTATATCGGACATTAATACAATCGAATGAGTCCAGAGGTATTTCACGAGAAGAGTCCTCCATTCCTCTGCTCACAACAGAATCACTTATGCCACCAGGCTCGAAATTTTGGGCTTGGATAACCCGGAACTACGCTGCCTATGGTTTGACCTAAGCCTAGTACACAAAATTGTCTGCTACAACATCTTACCTGTCAACGACTACTTCAGCTTCAACCTCAATAATGCATGAGCAAACAATAGATACAAACTCAAGGTAAACCACTCCAAACTCGATTGCAGAAAATACGACTTCAGCAACAGAGTGGTCAACGCATGGAATGCTCCACCTGATTCCATTGTTATACCCTCTAACTCTCACAGCCTCACCCCATTCCTAAGAGGTCCCGTCAGGGGGGCGTGCATGTGCTCACCAGCGTGCTTAACTTCCCTGTTCTAATGTCCCATTTATTTGTACTCATTTCCTTTGTTATCTTGTACAGGTTTGAGCAATCAAATAAATGAAATAAATAAATCTAAGAGCAGGAAGAGTGGTGTGTTTGTGGCAGGAGAAAGGCCCTGCAAACTGGCATGCTGAGAGTTGCTAGGGGAAGCCAAGGGGAGGGATGGGGAAAGAGTTTCAACTTTTACGTAGTCATTTCAACTCATCTGCGAAAGGTTTTGTTGCTGGTGCAAATTGGGATAATCAGAATAGTTCTACTCGGGTACGCACACATACGCATGCACACACACACACACACACACACACACACACACACACAATCAGACATACACTTGTGGCTTTTCATGAGCAATTGTTGCCATGCGTTTCCAAAGGGAGGAGGAAAAAGCAGGTTCTGCATGAGAGAGAGAGGTTGGAGCGGGGAGAGAAAGAGAGAGAGAGAAAGAGAGAGAGAGGGAGGGAGGGAGGGAGAGAGACTCTGCATTTCATTTTAGAAAATGCCATTTATAATTGCTCACACTGTTTCTTGGCTCAGAAGATGAGTTGCGTTGCTTGAAATCACCCGGCATATTTCGTCCTGATTAACAAATACTCCATACCTTTTCAGGAGCGGTGGAGAAGACAGACGGGATGATTTATTTATTTTTAAAAATGCAAATAAAATGGAAAAGGATAACAGGAAAGAAATAGATGAGCCAGTGATATAAAGCTTCTCTTCCTGTCCTCACCACCCCTTAAATTTCTTTTAATTAGCAGACAAACATATACTGAAAACAGGGGCTCTCCTCATTTGTGGGCAAAAGGAAGACTAAATTCACCATCCTAGGTAGCAGGTTTAGAAGCTGGAATTGAGAGAGGATTAAAAGAATCCTACAAAATACAGACCAACTGCTCAGCTTCACTCAACGTGTATAGGACAATTCAGCAAGGGACGTGATATTGGTGAGTACTGTACATTCCCCGCTCCTAGAAACAGAGTTTTGCTTTCTTTAAAACAAAATATCTTTCGTTTGCTCCTGTTCCGTATTTTTTGAATGCCTGGGGGCAGGTGGGGGGGTGTAGTTTTATGACATGCATTTTTTGTTTTGTTTTCCCTCTGGTAAATCTATGGTGGCAGCTCTTCATTGTCCTTCTTTCCCATTCTGAATGGGCTTTTTTGGCAAACTAAGGGACTTAACCTTCGTGCTCACTTTTCATGCTGAAACGTTTATAATGCACCTTACTTTATGGCATTATTGAAGGAGAGGAGATGCCAGCCTCAAACTGCTAGGTTGATAGTTCTTGATAAGAGCTGGATCTGGTCACTGAAGCATTTTATTGCCTTGCATGTTACCATAATGTAACTTTATAGCCTCATTACTCTTTTGGTCAATCATCAAAATGGGGGGGGGGGGGAAACGGGGACGAGGGATGGACGAGTGAATGACTAGGCAGGAAACCTTGATATAAGTTAATAATTGTGTTTGTGTATTCTTAGCAATTTGGTGCGAAAACAATGACAGAACCAAAGAATGGAGGAGAGTGGGACAAACTCTTGTATATTCATACAAATATTCTCATTCACAGACCCACATTCACGCATACCACATACACAGATATGCTGCTGTTGAGAAAGTTTTGTTTAGTAGATGGAGCTGGGGGGTGTTTGTGATCATCTTGAGGGTAGTGTCACCTTCTGTTGCCTGGTAACAGTCCTTCCCTGCTGTTTTTGCTATCAGATAACAGAAATCCGGTCAATGTTATACATTATTCATCTGCGTTCCAATCAAATAATCAAAATTATTTGCTTGCACTGGGGAATATTTAACCAGATCAAAAGACTCTGGACTGGAAAGCACTGGATTGTTATAACTGGAGGCAGTTTTTGGTATGTGTCCATATATGTCTGTATGCATGTGTGCACATACACACACGCACATTTTTGTTAGTAATTATATTTTGGGGTGTTAATAGATACTAGCAGAAACCTCTGTATATTGAAGAATTGCAGAGATTGGCTGATTCCATAGGCATGGAATTAACAAAATCAGCTAATGCTAACTATTGAAATTACAGTGCTAAATTAGGTTAATAAAGTTGGGGTGTTTTTCTTTTGAGATATACACTTTTAAAAGATCTTTAGAAATGCTAAAAAAAAGGAAACCATCTCTTTCAAAGCCAGCATTTTTAAAAGAGAAGAATGCAATGAAATCTATGTCATAATTGTTCAGCAAATGCTGGACCTAAACACATATGGTAACTATTTTGCAGAGGAAGAAAACTTACAAACCAGTGCAAGGTAAGAGAGATCCAGGATTGCTGTTTTAAAAAAATACTGTGTGCGTATCTGTATGTGTGTCAAGAAAAATACTACACCTCAGAACTCAACTTTTACCAAAAACCTCTGACAATGTGGTAAAGCTAACTGTCTCTAGCATTTAAAAGCTGTCAGTGTGAAGTCATTTTAAACCTCCCTCGTGAAATCCTTAAGAAATTAAAATCGACTGACTCATTTCAAGCAAAAAAAAGAACATCTAATCCTCTTGGAACTTCCATATTTTTTGTTCACCTAGTTGTAATTGTTAACATTTCTTTGCTAATAGATATCTGGGTTGCTTAGAATTTTAATGCAGTGAACATAATATAGTCGCCATCAACACTTTTAAAGAGGAAAGTAGATAGCAAGAGGTGTTTTAAAAGAGGTGTTTTATATACAGAAATGCCTAAAATCTAAAAACCTTAATGATACATGAAGGTATATATACAGTATATGTGTGTGTTTTGTAGCGATAAATATTGGGGTGAAAGGTACAAAATGCCTCAATGACTATGCTAGGTTAACATAAACGTTGCATATTTGTTCATTAAATTAAGTTACTTTAAATATTGCGGGGATTTTATATTTAAAGATACTTCTTCCTTTTTCAGGACACTGGCTGTATCAATTTGGGCAGCTGAATAACTGACCGCAAAATCCTCCAAGATGGATAGTCCTTTCAAGATGGATTATCTGCTGGATGTCGATGCTGCTTACCGCCTCTTTTACAGTCAAGGAGCTCAAGGTATTGTTTTGAGATGGATATTTATGCGTTGCTCAACATAAAGAGAAGACATGGTGGCCCTCTGGTGGAAAAGGCGACAGGGATAATTAAAGCTCCTTTCCCCAGAATGAGCAGAGAACTGAAGACATCAAAGCAGCTTGATGTGTAGAACTGTGTAAAGGAAGTAATCCCCCCCCCAAAAAAATGTGGAAATGTGTTATGCAAAACAGATGGGTAGAGATTGTGAAGACTGTCTTCTTCAGCTGTCTTCTTCAAACAGAATGATGGGTGTTTTTCTTTCAAATAGTAAATGAAACAAGATAGTGGTGGCAAAAGGCCAGCATTAAAAAAAGACAAACATTGATAAACTTTTCCTGGCCCAGATTGAAGCCAATGTATAATAATGTACTTTCAAACTTTAATTAATACCTAAAGTTTAAGTGCATGACTAATATTCTATTCTATTCTATTCCATTCCAGTCCATTCCAGTCCATTCCAGTCCAGTCCAGTCCAGTCCATCCCATCCCATCCCATCCCATCCCATGCTGTCAGCTTGATACTGAATCTTAGTAATTAAATAGATGGACTTACTCTAGGATGATAAGTCCTCAACATGGTGTTTTAGGTATCTCAATAGTGTCTTCACTGCTCCCGTAATTAAGTCCATCTGCCATGTTCCCAAACATCATCTTCTCCTCTTTCCTTTCACTTTTTCCAGCATTTTTATTCATTTGTCTGTTTGTTTATCAAATGTGTATGCTGTCCATCTTGCCAATTTTATTTGCCATTTTATTGGCAAATTGCCATTTTATTTATCCGTGTGATTTTCTTAATAAAATACAGAAGGTGTTTAGCATTTGTTCTCTCATAGAGTCAGAAATTATGCCTTTGCTGTTATCACTAAAGTGAACCAATATACCACAATCATTCATTCTTCTTGGGATTGGCTCTTCCAGACAATTTTTAAAGATTAATAGCAGACAAAATAGTGGAGAATATTAGACACGAGAGATAGTATAATCATATATAATCATATATATGTTCGTATTTAGTGTCACAACCCCTGGTATACCCAAATATGGGAGGAGGCATACTGCTTCCTTTCTCTGTCTATCGGCTCATCACAAGAGACTATCCAGACAGAAAGCCAATATTTTTACTGTTGCCTTTGTTACATTTGTATTGTATATGAGCTGATAAATAAATAAAGGGAGACTAGTATAGATCTATTTCAAGCTATTTAGCTCTCATCAGCTAGCCATACCCTTACTGGGATTTGAACCTGTGCTGTATTACATATGAAGCAGTTGTGTTAACCACTAAGCCACAAGGTTCTCCTCCTTTATCAGCTGAGCTAGGGAGGAGAACCTTGTGGCTTAGTGGTTAACACAACTGCTTAATATGTAATACAGCACAGGTTCAAATCCCAGTAAGGGTATGGCTAGCTGATGAGAGCTAAATAGCTTGAAATAGATCTATACTAATCTCCCTTTATTTATCAGCTCAAATACAATATATATGTTCGTATATACTTTTTGCCTTCATACCACACCATATTTGTTATATAAGGAATATAACAAATATGGTATGGTATGAAGGCAAAAATTAGGTAGTCCTTGACTTACAACCACAACTGAGCCCAAAATTTATGTTGCTAAGCAAGACAGTTAAGTGAATTTTGTTCCATTTTGCAACCTTTCTTGCCATCGTGAATCACTGCAGTTGTTAAGTCAGTTACATGGTTGTTAAGTGAACCTGGCTTCCCCGTAGAATTTGCTTGTCAGAAGGTCACAAAAGGGGATCACATAACCCCAGGACACTGCAATAGTCATAAATATGAGTCATTTGCCAAGTGTCTGAATTTTGATCATGTGACCATGGGAATGCTGCAACAGACATGTGAAAAATGGTCATAAGTCACTTTCTTCAGTGCCATTGTAACTTCGGTCACTGAATGAGCTGTTTTAAGTCGAGGACTATCTGAATTGTACATGAAATAGACCTATGTTTAAGAATGAAGAAGTATACATGCCTCACATTTATTAGAAATGTGGAGACTTCCTGGGAGGAGCTTACTGGTGGAAGCAGCAAAAAATCAGCTGCCTCCGAATTCCTGGCTACGTACCTGATTAGAGGATCTTCCATCTGACGTCTTATCAGGTTTTCTTATCCTTCAGGCAAGAGGGAAAGAAGAAACTGTTTTGCTGGCAAATGCTCTTCGATTTTTGCAGCTTTTGTGCTTGCAAGGAAAGGGGGGCTAGCCCAAGGCAGAACGGCTGTCCGTGCTGGGAACTTCAAACTGCTTTGTGCAGGACAAAGTAGGTCTCTCCCACTCTGCTCTAAGTTTTGTTTGATTTAATCTTATCACGAGCTGAATCCGTTTACTGCGAGGACAATAATTGCTTATCAACATTTTAGCTTCTTCTCTTTTTCTCCTCCGAAAAATTATTTACTCAGAGGCTTTTAAAATGGCGCCGAGCAGGCTGGTTTCTCCGGTAATAACGAACACTTTTTGCTAATTCTCACAAGACTTCAAAAGAATTCAAAACAAAAGAGATAGCTTATCACATGTTTTGGTTTCACAATAGAAGAATTTTACTCCTTCATTAACTTTGCTTATTTGGAAGTTAAATGGTGATGAATCTGTTGAACGGTCTTGTTACAATGTTTACTCACTGAAACTTTTGCCAAGCCTTAAATTTCAAAATAAAAGCCTCTTTACTTAAAGCTGCATATTTAGGCAATAGAGTTTTATTAACTGCAGGCAGACAAATTTTGAAATGGCCTCAAAACCAAATATTAACTTGAAGTCGTCACCCTCTACTTCCAGGGGCACATTCTCAGTGCCTGGTACAAAGCTGCAGCCTCCGCTTCCTACGCCCCCTGCTGGGGATGTGTTAACGAAAGAATTTTTTCTGAGTAATCTAAGCGAGGCTCTTAATGCACAGACAATTAAAATGGAAGATAAATTTAGAGATAATAGAGAGGAGAGAAAAGAGGAAATAAAAGAAATGAAAGAAGAAATTAAAAGTGAAATTAAAAGTGAAATAAAAGGACTTAAACAGGAGTTGTATGAGAAATTTGAGGCTAAGGTTGGTAAAATTAGAGACGACATGCTGAGTCTTGTAACTGTATTAACAGAACATATTTCTGGAGTGGAAGATACTCTAGAGGTTCTTAATGATGCCAATGCTAACTTGACATTGAAAACAGAGGTGGTGGAACAAAAAGTGGAAAATGCTGAAAAAGAAATTATTATGATACAGTACCGACAAATGGAGTTCGCATTAAGAGTAAGGGGGCTGCGTGAGGAGAAACAGGAGAACCTGAAACAGATCCTATCGGAAGCTTTTGACCGCCTGATGGGAAGACCAGGGACCAACCAAGGCTGGCAAATTGACAAAGCTTACCGCGTTAACTCCTGGCTGGCAAAGCAGAAGCAGCTTCCTCGAGACATCGTTATATATTTTACTACAAGAGAGTTCAGAAATATGGTACTGCAAGCGTCTTATAACACTAAGCTTCAAATTGGCGGTCAAGACCTGGCTGTTTTGAAAGAGATACCACCTCAAATGTTAAGAGCCAGAAGAGACTACGCTTTTTTGGTCGAAGAACTCAGAAATCGTCAGATACAGTATAGATGGGATGCACCATTTGGCATCATATTTACATTTGATAAGCAAAGGTACCGCCTCAACTCTGTATGGAAAGCCCGAGATTTTTATTATAATATATTGAAGGCCGGACACCCTGCACCATCTGGACCTAGAGAAAGACCACAAGAAGGACAGGATAGACAGCAAACTACACAACCACCAGACAAGATGGAGCATCTCTCCTCTCTAGAAGTGCAAGGTGCTATGGAACCAAGACCTAGCCGCATGACTACTAGACGTATGGAGAAACAAGCTAAGAGGCAACAGCATCAACAATCATCGGCCATCGATCAAGGAACTACAACAACAAATCTGGAAGCAGTGGGAGGAGCTAGACCTAAGGTTAAACAGGCCGTGCAGGAAGCTCTAAAAATGCTTCAACCAACCAAAGATGACAACTAAGATTTTAACATGGAATGTCAACGGACTGAACTCTCCACAGAAGAGGAAGAAAATATTTCATTATCTTAAACAGTTTAAGAACGATGTAATTTGTTTGCAAGAAACTCATATCAAGTTAACTGATCAAAAATATTTGATCAACTCAAAACTTGGTCAACATTTTGCAGCTTCTGCTATGGAAAAGAAGAATGGTATAGTTGTATACTTAAGAAAAGATATGAAAGCTGAATTAATAGAAGCAGATCCCTTCGGAAGATATATTGCTTTAGACTTAATCTTAGAAGGGAAAAAGACATTACTTTTGGGAATTTATGCTCCCAATCAACAGCAAGATAGATTCTATAGAAATCTTCATGCTAAATTAGTACAGTGGGACTATAGTTCCTGTATACTATTGGGTGACTGGAATGGAGTGATAGACACTAAGAGAGATAAGAAGATTTCCCGCCTAAATACCAAGATGCGAGCAAAGTTACCCAAATCTTTCTTTGACATTATGGATGATTTTGAATTGAGAGATATCTGGCGAGAAAGAAATGCAGAGGAATATGACTTCACTTTCTTCTCGGACAGGCATCAATCCCTTTCAAGGATCGATTTTATTCTAACCACTAATGATTTGCTTTCTAGGGTCAAGAAAACAAAGATTGCAGCTAGAGTCCTTTCGGAGCATAACCCAGTTTGGATGGAGTTGGGAAGGGTAGTGCAGGCAAGAAGGTTTTGGAGACTGAATGAAAATTTATTTAGATATGAAAACTATATTAATGATTGTAAAAAATTACTATCTGAATATTTTGTTTTGAATATGAATAAGGGTACATCTATGGAATTTGTATGGGATGCAAGCAAAGCGTATATGAGAGGAGTTTTGATGAATATAAATAAAACACATAGAAATAAGCAAGGGCTAAAACGAACAGAACTGGAAGAGGAAATTAAGAGAAAAGAGCTGGAGTTAACAAGGAAACCAGACGATACAAAGGTTAAGGAAGCTATTAACATATTAAAATCTCAATTTGACATGTTGATCTCTGACCAGGTAGCTACTAATTTATTATATGCAAAACACAATACTTTTTGTAATGCAAACAAACCTGGCAGATGGTTAGCTTATCAGATTAGGAAAAAAAGGAAAACTCGAAATATATCTAAACTGATTTACAGAGGGAAGGAGGTGTTCCAACAGGAAGAGATTCAAAAGGCTTTCTGGGAATTTTTTACAGAACTGTATAAAGGGGATAAAATTAATGGTTTAGACATAGACAAATATTTAGACAAGGAGAAAATACCTTCAGTTAGAGAAGAACACAGGCAAAAATTGAATCAACCAATAACCTCGGGGGAAATCCTGCAGGTAATTAAGCAATTAAAGCCAGGGAAAGCACCAGGTACAGATGGCTTGACAGCGGTTTACTACAAAAACTTACAGTTAGAAATGGTAGAACCTCTTAGAGAATTATTTAATATGATTCAAACGGAAGGTAAAGTCCCTCCATCTTGGAAGACAGCGTTTATATCTTTGATACCCAAAGAAGATCAAGATACTACTCAACCCAAAAATTATAGACCCATTTCATTACTGAATGTAGATTATAAAATTTTTACTAAAATATTAGCAAATAGGTTAATGTTGGTCATTCAACAATTGATACATACGGACCAAACAGGTTTTATACAAGGGAGACAGATGAAAAGTAATGTCAGATTAATTATTAATGCATTAGAATATTTGGGAAAGAACAACCAGATCCCTGCTGCGTTTATATTTTTGGATGCTGAGAAGGCCTTTGATCGAGTTAACTGGCAATTTCTGCTGAAGATATTGCAAAAAATGCAGATAGGAGATAATTTTTTACAGTCAATTAAAGCAATATACCAACAGCAAACAGCACAAATCATAGTCAATGGAAGTTTAACAGACTCTTTTCAAATTGGAAAAGGTACAAGACAGGGTTGTCCTTTGTCCCCATTATTGTTTATTATAACTTTGGAAGTATTGTTGAATAAAATACGGGGCTTGGATGGTTTAAAAGGGATCAAGATTAGGCAGCAAGAATATAGAGTCCGCGCTTTTGCGGATGATTTGGTCATAATATTGGAACAACCGCAGGAATCCAGTATGGTTTTAATGAATACGATTAATCAATATGGTCAAGTGTCTGGCTTTAAAATAAACTTAGGAAAAACCAAAATATTAGCTATAAATATGAATATTAAACAAAAGGAAGAATTAGGAGTGATGCTAGGATGTGAGGTAGTTAAAAAAGTCAAATATCTTGGAGTTAACATTTTAACTTCAAATGGGAAATTATATAAGCATAATTATGAACCACTTTGGCATAGCATACAGACAGAGATGAAAAAATGGGAGAAATTGCACTTATCTTTGCTGGGCAGGATAGCGGCAGTGAAAATGAACATTTTACCAAAATTTTTATTTCTTTTCCAAATGTTACCTATACTTAAAAAAGATGCGAACCTTTTAGAATGGCAGAAGGGTATCAACAAATTTGTGTGGGCAGGAAAGAAGCCGAGGGTAAAGATGAAAATAATGCAAGATGTACGTGAGAGAGGAGGATTGAAACTACCTAATTTAAAACTATATTATGATGCAGTGGCATTATCTGTAATTAGTGATTGGATTCATTTAACCAATGATAGAATATTGAACATTGAGGGACACGATCTGGTATTTGGTTGGCATGCTTACCTGTTATTCAACAAAAAATTGGATAAGAACTTTAAAAGTCATATTTTGAGAAATGCTTTATTGCGGGTTTGGAAGAAATACCAATATAAATTAAATGACAAGATACCCATGTGGGCAATTCCTAGACATGCAATTGAAAATATGAATACAGCACAAAAACAGGACAGATTTACTTACAGACAGCTTCTTACCTCGGAAAGGGGGGTATTACAATTAAAATCTTTAGAGGTATTAAAAGAGGAGAAGGTAGTTCAAACATGGTTCCAGTATGGGCAATTACAGGCTAGGTGGAAAATAGATCAAAAAATTGGCTTTATTCAAGTTGAGGATAATCTGTTTAAACAAATAAGAGATCAAAGCTTAATGCATATAAAGAGGATATATAATGTATTAATACAGATGGATTCGGAAACAGAATTAGTTAAAGATTGTATGATAAAATGGGCTCAAAATATTGAGGAACCAATAATGTTGGATACATGGGAAAGAATTTGGGTAAGAAATGTGAAATTTACACAAGCTCAAAATCTGAGAGAAAATTTTTACAAGATGTTTTATAGATGGCATTTAGATCCTAAAAAGTTGGCTTCTATGTATCCGAATGTACAGCCTAAATGTTGGAGGTGTGGTTCTCTCGATGCTACATATTATCATATATGGTGGACCTGCCAAAAGGTTAAGGCATTTTGGATAAAAATATGGTGGGTCATGCAAAATGTTTTTAAAAAAAGGATAAAGTTTATTCCTCAGTTATTTTTACTAGGTATATGTACTGATTTTACAGTGGTAGAGACCAATTTGATTCTGCACCTGATAACTGCAGCAAGACTGTTGGTGGCGCAATATTGGAAGAAGGAAGACTTGCCTACAATCCAAGAATGGACATTGAAAGTAACAAACTTAGCTGAAATGGCTAAAATATCGGCATATCTCAAAGATCATTCAAATGAGAGATATAAACGAGACTGGAAAAAATGGATTGACTATATACAAAATAAATACGGGACTAAGAAATTCCAGTTAGCCTATGCTTAAGATCAGAAATGATTTAAACTGTTAAAAGTTAGTTCAGTAAGAAGAAGCTAAGTTCAATCTAGAATGTCATTAATTTCTTTATTTCTTTTTTCTCAATAGATTTTAGACTGTGTTAGTTAAAAATCCATACCGTGTACGGGTTCTGGGAAGTCGGGGGGGGGAAGGAGGAGGGGGGATGGGGGGGTGGAGGGAGGGAGGGGTACACACAACAAAAAAAATTGTATTTCAATGTCTTAATGATTGACAAATGATGACATATTTGTGTTTGTTTTTTTTAAAGAAAAATAAAAAGAAAGTTGCCATTAGAGAAATGTGGCTATTGTCCAATGCATGGATAGGCTCCTTTTAACCTTCAAAAATGGGATATGCAATCCTGAGTCTTCCAGTGTTATGACTTGTTCGGTCATCTATACCTTTACAACTAAGGTCTAGTGGGAAATATTTAATCCTAATAGATAAACTCAAATATTGAGAGTCACATTCTTTCATCAAAGGTGAAAGGACAAAGGGACATATCAGGAGAATGGAGGCAGTAGAATGTGCTTAAGGAAAATATCTTTAAAAAAACTCCAAAAGCATATTGATGGAGATATAATATTTATTTGATGGAGGTATAATATTTAATTTCCAGACACTACCAAGATTTGCAGAAAGTAAATTTTAGTGATGTTAAATCATTTATTTATCTCCAGCCACCACAACATAACAATTTGACTTTTGGGCAAAAACTTTGGAGATGGAGAAATGTCAGGATTTAAAGAATTAGTTAAAGAGCTGTGTAACCAAGCAACGCCATTTAAATTGATAATTTGGGACTTGCAATTTTTATTGAAAGGGAATTCACTTTACATAGTATAAAGTCTTCGCGGCCATCCTCTTGCACAATTGGTAGAAAAGAAGAAATGTAATGAAACTGTGGAAAGTTGGAAGAGGTACGGTTTGCCTCAAGAATGTATTTTCTTTTGGGGTTATCTTAATATTGGACCCATCCTTCGAAGTTGACAACTAATCCCAGAAGAAAGGGCCAAGTTATGCATTATACTAAATATGCAGATTAGGACTGGAACTGTAGGAGGCGGAAAGGATATAGATCTTCTAAAATCTTTCATCTACACCAGTGTTTCCCATCCTTGACAACTTTAAGATGTGTGGACTTCAACTCCTAGAATTCCTCAGAACTCCCAGAATTCTGGGAGTTGAAGTCTATACATCTTAAAGTTGCCAAGGTGGGGAAAACATAGATCTACACCATTCTCTGAACAAAAATTGGATCATAATTCAGAAGAATTTACTTTTGAGAAACCATGCTTAGCTTCCTTACTGTCCCTCTGTAATAATATTCAGATTGTGATCCATTAAGGATGTCCGTCAATCTGGGCAAGAAACTACGGAGAACCAGTCAGAACAAAATAGTTCCTTGGTACTGAGCTGATCATGATATTGGCTAAGTGTCTTATTCCATGGGTTTAAAGGACTCTCTGAAATCACTCTAAAGTTTAATTCAAAATCTTACAACTATTGTATTCCGTGATTATTTGAATAGGGCCTTTACCTCTTACATATTTAGGCTTCGGAAACAGAGAGTCGAGTATGATAATTTGTCAAATTAATCTATGCTCATCTAACAGATATTAGTATAATGATATCCATTTTTAATAAAATCAGCTTGCAATGAAATAATTTTAAGGTGAAACTATCTTTTTCAGCTTGAGTAACCTGGGTTATCTTGCTTGTTTTCACTTTGTATCTTCCTCTTATGTGGTTTTAAAAGAAAACACTTATCAAGTAAAAGTTCTTCTGCACATACATTTTTTTATCCTGAAAAATGCACATAGTTGCTATTCAATTTAAATCACTTTGAAGAAACCCATTTTTAGAAAAAAAAACATGAAGTGACTATAGTTCAATACTGTGATTAAGATATTCAACCAAAAAATTCCAATATTATAGAGCTATATAGTTAATACAACTACTAAGACAAGACTCATTCTTTTTCCCATGCTAATAGATTTCTTGTAGGGGAAGTTGGTTTTTGCTGTTGTGTTGTACTAAACACAGCAGTACTAAACACAGCAGAGCCAAGGTGGCGCAGTGGTTAAATGCAGCACTGCAGGCTACTGCTAGATCAGCAGGTCAGCGGTTCAAATCTCACCGGCTCAGGGTTGACTCAGCCTTCCATCCTTCCGAGGTGGGTAAAATGAGGACCCAGATTGTTGGGGGCAATATGCTGACTCTCTGTAAACCGCTTAGAGAGGCCTGAAAGGCCTATGAAGCGGTATATAAGTCTACTGCTATTGCTATTGCTTTTAAAAGATCGTAGTTTGAAGGTGTGTTCTCTATTTTACCTGCTTAGATCACATACATTCTGCTGTATAAATAAATGCATGTGATTTAAAATAAAGTGGGATAAATAAGGCTATGAATCAATTGTGCAAACATGAGCAGGATACTATATTGCACTATTAATACACGGCAAGTTGTGTTGTTGCCAAAATGGAAAACCACATTCCCCAGAGTAAGTCATCGTTGCTATATTTGAAATGCCTATTCTTTCCTTATTAGACTGTATTAACTGAATAACATTAATTGTAACTGGATTTAAAATAAACAAAATCATTTCTGATTTCACTGACTCCCCCCCCCCACACACACACACCATAGTAGGACTGCCTCATCTTTCTCACTTTCTGCCAGCAGGTGGCACTGCAATGAAAAAGGACTGCCTCTTCAGTGTGAATTTTCAACCAGATTCAATAACTCATTAGAGTACCCTTAATTGTGGTTCCTGTTTTACAAAAATAACTGACTACTAAACTGAATAAAAGAATGCATTTTCTCAATGTTAAAAAAGTGGAGGAGAGGGGGTATTTCCCTACATATACATTTTCATCTCACACAGTGGTGGGATTCAAATAATTTAATAACCAGTTCTCTGCCCTAATGACCAGCAGGGTAGGTGGGGCTCGGAGGTCATGTGACTGGGTGGGCGTGGCCAACTCAACGTCACTCAGGTCGATGGGCACTTCGCCTTAGTTGTTACAATGGTAATAAGGGTTAACTGGAGAGGCAGTTTCTGTAAGCACATCAATAAAGATGAGGGTAGAAACAACACCAGAATGTTTCCTTCCTGCCTTCCTTACAGGATTAGCCCTGTAAAGTAGAAAAAAACCAAAAGGAGATTTCTTCCAACAATCGGTTCTCTGAACTACTTAGAAAGTTACCAACTGGTTCTCCCAAATAGGTGCGAACTGGCTGAATCCCACCACTGATCTCACACCTCTATTATATCAGAATCAGTTTAGTTCATTCAATAATTGAAAGCCAATAGGAAAATTCCACTAATTACTAAATACCTTGTAATTTCTAATCCAACGATATTTTTAATTTGAGATTATAGTTCACAGTCCTAGCAGCATAGGGACCTGTGCAATGTTTTCATTTTTTTTTAACTTCAAAGTTGTTGCCTAATATTGTGAAAGTTTTTGGATTAAAGACCAAAAGGTATTCTAAGGCATGGGCGAACCATCTGTCTGCAATTCTTTAAAGCAGCACATTTATTTTTGGGATTATGCAATGTTAAGAAAAGATACCACTACTTTCAAAACCTTCAGGCAGATGGTATGTTTGATTCTTTCGGCTGTACATTCTGAAATCAAATGAAGCACAGTGCACCATTGTACATATAACCAGTACATCCCTTTCCCATTCAGGCTAAAATTGTCTCGCAAAAAAAATGGAGTTAAGTAAGAATTCAGTGTCACTGTATATGAATAGAAAGTGGATTTCTAAGATGTAATGCTGGATCTGCCTATGTATACGCCATACAAAGTAGCATATTGTGCTAAAATTTCCTTTGTAATCTCCTTTTGTAAAATAGCATTATCAGACAATTTTGTTGCTATTTTTACTAAAGGAGAGGAGTGGCTCAAGGCAGGAATGGTATTTACTTACCTTCTCCACCAGTTCACAAATGCCGAGGTGGCACAGTGGTTAGGGTGCAGTACTGCAGGCCACTTCAGCTGACTGCTATCTGCAGTTCGGCGGTTCTAATCTCACCGGCTCAAGGTTGACTCAGCCTTCCATCCTTCCGAGGTGGGTGAAATGAGGACCCAGACTGTTGGGGGCGATATGCTGACTCTGTAAACCGCTTAGGGAGGGCTGAAAGCCCTATGAAGCGGTATATAAGTCTAACTGCTATTGCTAATCTGAGCATGCATGTACATTTACTAAGCCTTCTGCACATGTGCTTTTCACTTAAAAGGGGCCTAAATGGGATGCCATAGTGGGCAGGGCCACCCGCGATTTCTGCTACCGTTTCAGGCGAACCAGTCCGAATCGGCAGAATACCACCTCTGGCTCAAGAATGTCTCCAATGCACCTGAAAAAAATGTCAATCTTTGGCAGATATTGGGGCGGAAAAGGAATAGATGCTTTTGCAAATCCATTTCCGCAGAACATTGTTTAATCTGGGCATTGTTCTGATAGTATTTTTGCCACTTGGTGTGATTATCAGGATAAATTATACTTTTTTAAAAGAACACTGGAGCAATTTAAGAGAAACCATTGTTATTATTTCAGATCCCTTTATTTAGATGCATGCTTTTTCTAGCCTTTTAAATTTCTTCCTATCAAATACGTATGTGCAGCCTTCCACCTTCCCTTTAACAAAGCAGATCTCAGTTAGGATTCATTCCCCACTCTGAACAAATTTGGTGTGAAACAGACTGGCTGGGGGGATGATGGAAGTCCTACTCATCTGGAAGGCAGGTTGGGAAGAACCAGGTCCCCATCCATTGGTCATGTATTGACCAATTTAAGAAAAACATCTGTAGGAGTAAAATTGAAATAGGTTATTCCTTTTCTCATAGAAGGAGCTGAAATAAAATAACTTGCCCAAGAGTGCACAATAACTACAGAGGTAACTCCCATTTGTCAGTTTCCCCTGCTATTCATTGAATAACCTGTCTGTGAATTCATTACCTTTCAGATGCTTTATTCACCTAAGTGTTCTAATTCTTCACTGCCTTCAACTGTCTCTGTTTTTACTTAGAAACAACCACAGCAAACACATTCTGCTTGAAAAACACTGTCCCAAGGATTAAAGCAGCCATTCGTGTTTTATTTTTGATATGTTCAGCTGGTTGCACATCTTTCATAAAACAGTTATATGATTTTTTTCCCCAGTCAAATAAAAGTGAGCAAACAAAATTTGACCAAGAGGTAAAATTTGATTTTATGAATGGAAGACGAATATATGTGTCCCAGGATAATATTGCAGGAACCAATCTCTGTGAGAAAGTCCCAGAGGATGGGCTCCAGCACGAGTTCGAAAGCTCAGAAGACAAAATCTCTGGTCCTGGTGACTGACCCAGATTGGATATTCCAATTTTATTTTAATTGATAGATGAGTAGCAACACCAAATTCAATCTGAAGATTACCGCTAATTAAAATTTGAGGAGGTACTATTACTTTCGCAAATTTTAAGATCTATTTGGTTGAAAACTGCAATAGATATCAATTATTCATGTTCTTCTGCTTTTTGAATAAGTCATTTCCCAATTTACCAAGGGTCTTAAAGATATAGTGGGTACAATTCTCGTAAAATCCAACCTGTATTAGCCAATATTGTATTCCAACATCCCTGGAGGGCATCAGATTGGAAGGATTATATTATGACTTCCAAATCCTCAGACTGGTCACAAAAAATATTTTTATAGAAGGTCCTACCCATAAAAATGATTTACGGCACGATTCTATGAAAGTCTCCTCAGAAGAAAATCTCATTAACTCCTGAGGAGAAATAGAGCACCGTAGACTTATAGCTAACTGCGTTCTTTAAGGTAGCCATTCCCTGTCATTTGTGTTTATTACAGAAAGCTTCACTAAGGGACGAGCAAGCTCTGAAAAGAAAATGGCAACAAATTATAGTGCAAGATCATTATTTAATGAGCACTCTGACTGTCACATAATCTTTTTAAAAGAAAGACCCTCAATTAACATCATGGGTATCCCAATTAAAATTAATTTATATAGATTTCTCCAGAAAGTAACTCATTTAAAATCCACTTCAAAAAAAAATTGTTTTCCCTCCTCTTCTGCCTCTCCCTACAAAGTTCTGAGAAAATTATACACTTATAAATGCAAATTTACTCACATTTGGGGGGGCGGGGAAGGGGAATGCCAGGTGTCTTGAGATTTCTTTCAACTACAAATTTCTCCTGAAGCTAAACAGGTCAAGGTTCCTGGCTTGTTGGGAGAAATGTAATTTGACATAAAATAAGTAAAAACCTTATTAAGGCTAGAATTTTTACCAAGGGGGAAATAAAAGAATATTTATTTATTTATTTTCCTATCTATCCACCTCAATAAATTACTCTGGGCATGAAAAAGAATAAAAATAAAAATAATAGCAATAGCAAACGCTATGAAAACTAAAAGTACAGGCAGCCAAGAAACAATAATTTAAATCACTAACACAACCAAGAAGTGTGTCCCTTCGAATGTTCTAAGAAAATATCATGAATTCATAAAAGAAAATATTGGTATTAATAGTAGTGGGTAATCAGTAATAGTAATAAAATTAAACTTGTATGCTACCTCAATCATTATGTATGATTTCCATTAATCAATTATAAAACAAACAAGCAAGCCACCGAAAAAACATGAAATCTTAGGGATCCACCTACGTAGGAGAATTAGTTGAAAAACGGGGCTCTAATCCCTCAAAAATTTTAAGTTAAACATTCTTTTGAACTCAACTCATTTTCTAATAGACATACCCACATAGTTTGCTTATTAACAACACCGAACTGATTTGTCATTACCTCCTGTAATACATGGAATGTATTACATCTCATTATATAGATCAGTGTTTCTCAACCTTGGAAATTAAGATATGTGGACTTCAATTCCCAGAATTCCCCAGCCAACATGGCTGTCTAGGGAATTCTGGAGGTTTAACTCCACGCGTCTTGAAATTGCCAACGTTGAGAAACACTGATATAGATTATATTTTATCTCACTTTTTTGGAGATGATGAGGAATATAGACAAGAATTACATACAGGAATTGGGTATGTTTAGTTTAATGAAAAGAAGAACTAGGGGGGACATGATAGCACTGTTCCAATATTTGAGGGGCTCCTA
This sequence comes from Thamnophis elegans, assembly GCF_009769535.1. Taxonomy (NCBI): domain Eukaryota; kingdom Metazoa; phylum Chordata; class Lepidosauria; order Squamata; family Natricidae; genus Thamnophis; species Thamnophis elegans. The sequence continues at coordinate 8,743,786 of NC_045548.1, forward strand.
CAAGGGGAGTCAAACTACTTTTCAAAGCATCAATAGGCAAGACAATAAACAATGTTTGGAAACTAACTAAGAAGAGAAGCAACTTAGAATTAAGGAGAAATTTCTTAATGGTGAGAGCAATTAACCAATGGAATAACTTGCCTTCAGAAGCTGTGGGTGCTCCATCACTGAAGGCTTTCAAAAGGAAATTGGACAAATTGGACATTTGTCTGAAATGATATAGGGTCTCCTGCTTGAGCAGGGGATTGGACTAGAAGATCTCCAAGGTCTCATCCAAGTCTACAATTCTATGTTCTACATCTTGGACATACACCCAATGATTTTGCTATTCAGCTAGAGTTGGGTCCAGTGGTGGGATTCAAATAATTTAACAACCGGTTCTCTGCCCTAATGACCATCAGGGTAGGTGGGGCTTGGTGGTCATGTGACTGGGTGGGCATGGCTACCGCAACATCACTCACGTTGATGGACGCTTCACCTTAGCTGTTACGATGTAATAAGGGTTAACCGGAGAGGCAGTTTCTGTAAGCAGGTCAATAAAGATTAGGCTAGAAACAACACTAGAATGTTTCCTTCCTGCCTTCCTTACAGGATTAGCCCTGTAAAGTGGGAAAAAACAAAATGAGATTTCTTCCAACAACCGGTTCTCCCAACTGCTTAGAAAGTTACCTACTGGTTCTCCCGAATAGGTGCGAACTGGCTGAATCCCACCACTGGTTGGGTCCCAAGAACAAGCATAAGAGAAAAGGTAAATGGGAATGATCAGCAAACAAAACAAATGCTAAAAATCAAGTATGATAAAAATTGTGGGGGGGAGGGAGGAAAAGATTAGGCATAGGATTGCCATGGCTGAGTAAAACTGTAGAGACCAGGGATTAATAATTGATGTCTAATCAGAGTCTTTGACAATAGGCCTTGTTCTGAAGCACCTCTTCCAATGTGCTTTTCTCCATCCTTTCATACAGGTATCAGGATTTCTAGCTGTTACCCAAAGGTGCAACATTGAATATTGATACTGAATCTTTGGCTGTTAAACTGGAGTATCAGGCCTTAGCATAGCAATAGCAATAGCAATAGCAGTTAGACTTATATACCGCTTCATAGGGCTTTCAGCCCTCTCTAAGCGGTTTACAGAGTCAGCATATCGCCCCCACAATCCGGGTCCTCATTTTACCCACCTTGAAAGGATGGAAGGCTGAGTCAACCCTGAGCCGGTGAGATTTGAACCGCCCAGCTGCAGAACTAGCAGTCCGCTGAAGTGGCTGCAGTACTGCACCCTAACCACTGTGCCACCTCAGGTCTCAATGCCTTCTACATCAATCCAATGCTTTTGCCCCTTTTGGATTCTTCTAAAATATATGTATAATTACACATTTATAAAATACCTAAACATTTACATTTTGAAATGTTAAGTGCCTAATAGATCCATTTCCTTGTGGTTGTTTGATTAAAACAGCTGCTTATGTTTAATGGTAATAGTTTTCCAATTTTCACAGTACCATCTGCCCCAATGTCTTTATGCACGTGATAAATACCCACATGGCATTATTTGATGAAATGTATTGTTCTTGCAAATTGGTTTTGGAGTCTGCAAGTGCCTACATCCATTACATTCCACTTCCTTGCTGCACCAAAAAATAAATACATTTAATGTCTCTGAACCTAATCAGGGTTGTTCATGGAAGACATCAAGAATCGGTTGTGGACTAGTATTAGTCTCAACTGCATATGCGCATATCAAACAATCATTTCTTGGGCCTTAGATAAGGACATTAGTATGGATCATGCTATCTGTTCCATTGTGCATCTTCTTTGCACCACTGCAGGTAAGACAATACTTTTGGTGCAAAGTCTCCCCCATCATTCTGGCGTTTTGGCATGTTTGTCCTAGGGAAAGATTGAGGGCCAAAAACACGATTAGATTGGAATTTTATTTATGTACTACTACATGAATCATAAATATGTTATTTGGGCTCTTGCAAAAAGGTAATATCAGAATCTGAAATGTGAAAATATGTACTGTAGTTCTTATTGTTCCTCTCTATTCTGCATTGGTCAGTAGGCACTTTCACTGTTGTGTCCAATCCTGGGCATCACATTTGAGAAAAATAATCATCCAGATTGGAATAGGACCAAAGAGGAACAACTACATGATAAAGGAATGTACAGCCCATAAATTATAATAATAATAATAATAATAATAATAATAATAATAATAATACTTCCTTAATTACTTCCTTAATCATTGGTTCTTCACTTTTCTGGATGTAATCATTCAAGCTGTGTTTTTCTTCTTCCACAGCCTGTTTTACTTGTAGGAGTCCTCGAAGAGCAGAGGGTGGTCGAGGACTCCTACAAGTAAAACAGAATGTGGAAGAAGAAAAACACAGCTTGAATGATTACATCCAGAAAAGTGAAGAACCAATGATTAAGGAAGTAAATAAAAGAGACCTTTTAAAGACAACTAAGTCAAAAGCTGAATATACGAAAGATGTCATTGAGAAGCGAGCTGAAAATTGGAAAAACAAAGTTATGCATAGCCAATACTTGAAAAGTATTGAAGGCAAAGCTGACCAAAAGCTAACTTGGAACTGGTTAAGATCAGGAGCACTGAAAAAAGAAACAGAAGGCTTTATTTTGGCAGCTCAACAACAAGCCTTAGCCACAAACTGCATGAAGGCAAAAATTCAACCACCAACAGCAAATGTCGCCTCTGTAATGAGAAAGATGAGACAGTCGACCACTTGATCAGTGGGTGCAGCAAAATTTCACAAACTACCTACAACGCCATGACCGCGTTGCTAAGATCATTCACTGGAAATTGTGCCAAAAGTTTGGATTTGAGTACAGCAAAAACCACTGGGAACATCAGGTTCAGAAAGTTTTAGAGAATGAGAAAGTCAAGATCTTGTGGGACTTCAGAATTCAGACTGACAGGCACTTGGCCCACAACACACCTGACATAACAATAGTTGAGAAGAAAAAAGTATGGTTCATTGACATTGCAATACCTGGAGATGCACGAATTGAAGATAAACAGCAAGAAAAAATCACAAAGTACCGGGACTTGCAAATTGAAGTTGAGCGACTGTGGAAAAAGAAATCACGTGTTGTCCCGATTGTAATTGGAGCCCTTGGAGCAATACCTAAAGGGCTACCTCGCTATTTGGAAATTTTAAATTTATCAGACTTGAACATTCTGATTCTACAAAAAACCACCCTACTTGGAACAGCTTATATCCTCTGACGTTACCTTAACAAGTTCCTAGGTCCTTGGTTAGGACTTCAGCTGTTGAGCTACCAATCAGCCCCAAAGGCTGTGAATCTCACCAAAGATTAACCATGCAATAATAATAATAATAATAATAATAATAATAATAATAATAATATCACCGCCAAAAGGGAGAAAATGTATAAGGAATGGCTGGGTACACAGAGTGCACAAGGATAAGATGGGCAGCCTATAAACTGAAATGAATAAATAAATGTTTGGATCAGGTGAAAGGAAATTGTGGGAGAGACATGATAGCCAGCCTTCAAGAATCTGAAAGAAGAAGAAGATGGGGAAGAATTGATCAGTATTGCCCAGAAGATAAAACAAGAAGCAATGGGAATCTATAAAGACAGGATGTAGATTTTTAATGGTCACCAGGTATGAGCCCAATGAGGAGACCAACTTCAAAGGAAGCTGAGAGCTTTACTTATTGAGAATACAATTAATACAAAATCTTGCCAGCCTGATTGCATTTTACATCCCCTCCCTCTTATACCTCAGGGAATCAGGGGAGCCTGCCTGCCTCTCCCTTGAACACTATCTTCTTTTCCAGGGACTGAAGGGATGTTTCAGCCTTCTTTGCTTAGGTAATATTGTAGTTCTTAAAAGGGACACAGTGGCTCAGTGGCTAAGACACTGAGCTTGTTGATCAGAAAGGTCGGCAGTTCGGCGGTTCGAATCCCTAGCACCGCATAACGGAGTGAACTCCCATTACTTGTCCCAGCTTCTGCCAACCTAGCAGTTGGAAAGCACGTAAAAATGCAAGTAGAAAAATAGGGACCACCTTTGGTGGGAAGGGAACAGCGCTCCGTGCGCCTTCTGCGTTTAGTCATGCCGGCCACATGACCATGGAGACGTCTTCGGACAGCACTGGCTCTCCGGCTTTCAAACGGAGATGAGCACCGCCCCCTAGAGTCGGGAGCGACTAGCACATATGTGCGAGGGGAACCTTTACCTTTACCTTATTGTAGTTCTTGCCTAGTTCCCTCAAAAATCATCTCCCAGATTCTTTACAGCAGGAGACATTGGCTCATGGTAAGAGATGTTCAAAAATGGAACAAACTCCTTCAGGAAGCAATGGATTTCCCATTGCTGAAGGTGTTTGAGTAGACTTTGGGATTTGGGCATATGTTGGGGTGCTTAAGAGTGGATTCCAGGGGATTAGAGCCCATTATCTCCAAGCCCCTTTCTACCCTGTAGAGTTTATGATTCTCTAATTCCACTAGAAAGATCTATCCAGTATTAATATAGTTACTGAAATAGTTTCTTAGAACAGTTTCTCACATAAGGCAATTAATGTACTGCCTCCCACTAAAGCCCCATAAAAGTATTTATTTAATTTGTATGGTGTCCCTTCCTGAAAGGTACCGAGGGCTACAAAGTGATTCCTTAAATGTAGGTTATATAGACAAACTATTAATCTACTCAACCTTTTTAAATATATATATATATTTAATAAATATATATATATTTTAGGCCACAGGCTCTTATCCGTTATCAGCGAAGCCAGGGTGAAAGGTATCTATTAGATTTTTACTTCGCTGATAACGGATAAGAGCCTGTGGACTAATGGCTAAGAAGTCTGCCTAGTATGCAATATAGCCCAGGTTCAAATCCCAGTAAGGGTATGGCTAGCTGATGAGAGCTTGAAATAGATCTATACTAGTCTCCCTTTATTTATTTATCAGCACAAATAAAAAAAATACAAATATAACAAAGCAACAGTAAAAAACATTGGGTTTCTGTCGTGATGGACTCTTGTGACGAGCCGATTGACAGATGATGGAAGCAGTTAGCTTCCTCCCATAATTGGGGCTTACCAGGGGTTGTAAAAATCTAATATATATATATATATATATATGTATGTATGTATGTATGTATGTATGTATGTATGTATATGTATATGTGTGTATGTGTATGTATGTATGTATATATATATATATATATATATATATATATATATATATATATATATATATATATATTTGCTGTTTGTCCAAATTCTGGGAATGCTTCAACATTTTTACTACAAAGGGGTTTACTTTGCTGTATTAATTAATTATATTTACAGTTATTCATCATTTAGCAAAAAAAAAAAAAAAGGAGAACAGTTTTTTCTTGTAAGCTCCTATGAACTCCCAGAGCTTTGCAACCAGATATTGGACATTGCTGTGAATCCTGGGAGCTGAAATTCACATAAGTGGTTTACGACCTTCCCAGCTGTAGACCTCCGAGTGGGTTTGGAATCTCCAAAAACTTTGTTGAAGTTGCTGATGGAAACTCCAAGAATTAGAATTCCAAGCCCTCATTCTTGAATTCGTTTTTTTTTTTTTTAAAAAGAGGTAATGCTCATGTTGCATCACCCTAAGGCATCTATTTTTGAAAACACCACAATGACCAAACCCTAAACCCTACAACATAATTTGCCAGCTACAATAACTGGCTTCACATTTACCCAGAACCCAGAACCTGCATTCCACCTTAGGGCAATTGGTGAATCCCTACAGTGTAATGTGCAGTGTATGGGGGGTGGGGGGGGGAGAGAGAGAGAGAGAGAAAGAGAGAGAGAGAGGGGTGTGTGTGTATGTGTGTTTGTGATCTGTACAGAAAGAGGTTGGTCCACCTGATGCATTGCCATGTCAAACGGTCTCACGTGTTTCCTCAGCTGGCTTTTATTTTTTTATTTTTTTTGCTTGCTACTTCTCTCCCCCCCCCCTCCTCTACCCAAATGTACAAGGAAGCAACCAAGCTTCTCAATCTTGGTCGGCCAATCTCTGGACTTGAATGAGCCATTCACAAGGGGGGGGGGGGGCGTTTTATCTGCAGCTTTCAAGCAAAGGGCCAGGGCTTTGTTAGATTGGGTAGGGTCCCACGTGGAGCCTCACCCGCTTGGCTGAAGGCTGCCAGAAGGTGACAGGGCAGGGTTTCCAGCTCAGCTCCAATCCAGAAATCCTTAACGGGTTTTCCTTTTCTCTCCCCATCTCTCTCTCTCTCTCTCTCTCTCTCTCTCTCTTTTCCCCCTTCCCTCCCTCCCTCCCGGTGTGTCTCTCCCTCTCTGTGTCCCTGCTCCTCTCTTTCCTCTTCTCCTCCTTTGCGTGTGCGTCCTCCTCCTCCTCCTCCTCCTCCTCCTCCTCCTCCTCTTTTCCACCCCCCACCCCTCTCGCTGTTTCCTCCACCGCACATCAGCTCGCCGGGCGACCCTGCTCACTGTACCCACATTAATGGCGGCTTCTTCCGAAGAGGACATAGACAGGAGACCCATCCGGAGAGTTCGGTCCAAGAGTGACACGCCTTACCTAGCCGAGGCCAGGATCTCCTTCAATCTCGGAGCAGGTGAGTCTCGCCTACCCCGCCTCCAGCGCAAAGCCCTTCGCCCTCCCTCCTCCAGCCCAAAGCGGCGGCTTTTTCTGCACTCCCCCGCCCTCTTTGTGTCTGCCGGGTTGGAGGGGGGGTGCGGTGTGTGTGTTGGTGTGGGGGGGGGGAGACGCGCTCTTGCTGCAGGAATGTGCCTCCCTAACACGTCCTGGCTGTCACACACAGACAGATAGACACACGCACACACGCGGTTGGCTTTTTTTCTCTCCTCCTCCTCCTCCTCCTCTTCCTCTTCCTCATCTAGATGCGAGTCTAGTACAAAGCACACGCGCGCGGGGACACATACACACACACACACCCAATGGAAAGGAGCCTGAGAAGTGCTTGGGTGAAAGTGTGACATTTCCTGCCAGGATCTGGAAGCCGGTGGAAGTGATCTCAAACTTCATAGGGTGAAGAATCCTGCACTGGTGCCCATGCCAGCTACGCCTGGCAGGATCCAAGCTTTCAGCTTCTCTCCTCTTCCCCTAGTAGCCCTCTCTGAATGCTCCCCGACACACCCACCCCTCCTTCCTTCAGCTGACACACTTTCTCAGACCCTCAAATTTCACCTTCTCCCTCAGGGGTCCCTATTTCCTCCTTCAGGTCTTCCAAGGTCTGCATTCCCCTTCCTGCTCACAACCTGTTAGCTTTTCAGGTCTCATTTTAGTCTTGCTTGCATTTTCCAACTCAAACTTCCCATCTGAAGCCAGAAGACTGGTTTGTGACCCCTATCATCTAGGGGGGAAGGGGTTGAGCGTGATCCCTCACATCTGAAGGTTCTCCAGCTATTTTCCCTTCTCTTCCTGCTTTCCACTTTCTCCCGGTCAACCTTCCTGGTGAAGAACCCCTTACTTTCTCCTTTGGTTTTCCTAAGCTGGTCGTCCTCCTACCACCACAGTATGGTATTTCAAATGGTTACTAATGATTCATGCGGTGGTTTGTACAATTGCTCATGGTTATCCTATGCTGAAGGTGTACCGTTAATGTCAGAAGAAGATATGAAACATGAAGTTTTACCTCTGTCCTTTTAAGTTCACATTAAAGATACCGGAGCAGAGCCAATGAGATTTGACTCCACTTTGGGCCAGTGGTCATGCTCTCCTCCACCCCTAACTCATTCTCCAGCCATTCCTTATTGCTTTATATTCCTCTGGCCCACATTAATTTAGCTCACTGATTTCATTACCAATTTCTATTTGTAGTCTTTATATTTTTCTTTCTCTTTAATGCACATCGACTTTCCCTTCCATACCAGAAACCTATCCAAGACTTTTGTCTGAAATGTGACCCTGTCTCTGGATCTTTGTGATACACTTTAGTCCAGACCTGATTATCTCGCTCACAATTTAGTCCTGGATGAGTCTGGTCCTTTCAAGGGAAAGATTTTCCCCTTAATACTTGCATCCCAAGCTATGCTTTCCTGGGTTCCCTCCATTTGTCCTTTAATACTGTAGTTTTCAGTCCTAATTACCCTCTCCTGTCACCTGTTTTTCCCAGTTCTGAAGGGTGATTAGAGAAAGAGAAATCTGTATTTCCATATTGAACTCCAGTTTGCTTTTTGAAAATGTTAGATACACATCTTTCTTGATAAAGAAGCCACAGAAACCCACCATTCCATAACAATTGTTTAGCAAAACCCAATGTTTTCCGTTAATTAAATGTATGGATACTGATATCTCAGCATATCTAACTGATGGAATGATGTTTCTCAACTCCTTAAAACATTGTTTGGACCAGAGCCAATGGTTTTATACTGGTTTCTATTGAAACTTGGTGTGTGCTTCTTCTGCATCTTCATGACCTCACTCACATTTTGTATCAAGTAAGATGTGAACAACTCTGCATATTCATTTGATCAGATCATGTTCTGGACAACATTAGTCTTGTCATATTGGCTTACTTATTGTCACTGGTTTACTTTAATAGCCCAGGGATTCAAAAAGAATATTTTGGATTATTGAGGACATATACTGATGACAAAAAAGTCAGAGGATGAAAGATATTGTATAGCATGACGGGATAGGCATAAGATGTGTCATTGAAAAGGAGAAATTTCATGGTTTCAAAATTGCTGAGTGCATGGTAAACAATTTTGTCATAAAAGTATTAGTTGAAGAAAAATCATCTTCCACCATTGCCTTACTTTATAACAAATAAAAAATAAATTCTACCATTCTACATGAAACTCAATGGATTCTTGCAAGTGGATTTAATTTTAACCAAAGAGTAATCTGCACTGTCAACATTTCAGTTTTACATATACATATACATATACATATTACATATTACATATACATATACATGAGCTGAGGTGGCGCAGTGGTTAGGGTGCAGTACTGCAGGCCACTTTAGCTGAATGTGATCTGCAGTTCAGCGGTTCAAATCTCACCGGCTCAAGTTCGACTCAGCCTTCCATCCTTCCGAGGTGGATGAAATGAGGACCCACACTGTGGGGGCAAGTTGCTGACTCAATTTGCTAAAAAATTTGTAAACCGCTTAGAGAGGGCTGAAAGCCCTATGAAGCGGTATATAAGTCTAATTAATAAATACATATACATATACATATACATATACATATACACATACACATACACATACACATACACATACACATACACATACACATACACATACACATACACATACACATACACATACACACAGACACAGACACAGATACACATACACATACACATACAGTACATATACAGTACATATACATATACATACATACATACATATATACGGCATATGTTTTTTCTTCTAAATGTTAGGTTCTGTCATTGGTTTCATTTGGAAGAATCTGTATTCACAGAGGTATAAATTATCAATAGAAAACTAGAGGTTGTTTTCATTAAACCATCTTGCATTTCATAGAATCATAGAATCATTTGATGCCTGGAGTTTAAAAATATGGTATCAATTGGTTGCTAAGCAATGTTTATGTTAATGTGGAAACAATTTTAAGAAATATGCTTGTAGTGGTCATAAAATGCAAAGCAAGGGTGCCTAGCCTGGATGAAGATAGTGATTTTATTAAGACTAACTATAAATAGAAGGGGTGTAGTGTGTATCCTTTGGATCTAGAAAAGTATATATATATTGAATTGGATGGTGGTAGAAGTTATTTTTACTCATAATCCACAAGAATAATCCTGCTATTGTCATTAATATTTACACAGGCTATTTGCATTTTTTAAAATACAAAATGTTACTTGATGCTAAAACTACAGTTTTTAAAAAAATTATGATACTATGAAGATACTTGTAGAATAAAATGGCATTTTAAGTAAGTATCACTGAGTTTTGCCTTTGGGTAATGCACTGCTCTTTATAGTTTCTCAACTGGAAAGTCAATTGGACAATTCTTTTCATGCCAATAAGGTGTATAATGAAATGTTGCAGTGGGGAGCATCCTGTTGATTTTCAAACACTTTGCTACATCCGCCTCCCAGATGTTCCCTTTCATCTCCTTCCCAATTTCTTTTCTCCAATTGCCACTTCAGTAGCATTGTCTGACCATTCCGCCTTCTCTGAGATGGTTTGGGGATTTTCTTCCTTTAAGTGTTTTCCCACCCTGAAGATATATATTTCTGCAAATCTGGAAATCATTCATACAGGAGGTTGGTCTCCTGTATGTGGGGGGCGTGCCATTTTGGCTCTGGCTTATGAGCAGAGCCCATAAGAGAAAGAGAAAGGCAGGAACAGAGTTAGGAGAAGCAGGCGCTGTCCATTTCAGCACAGTGCTGAAAATGATCCCTGTATAAAACAACGAAAAGGTACTTTTAAAGAGCTACATATTTATGTACTGTGCTTTCATTTAGGCCTGCCTTTAGATGCACCTGGAAGGAAGAAAAGACATCATTTGTTTTTCAGTTTAACATTGCAAACAGAGCTAAAATAGTTCTGGAAGTATTAGAAAGGCTACCTCCCTTCTCACTTAATGCGTTTATGATTACAGTCCTTGTTGTTCAACTGCTAGTTTCATTGCTGTGTTTGCCTGTCAGCTGCTGCTTTTAGGGTTCCTGAATCTGGTCACTGTTTTTGTTGTTAAGACAGCAGATGAAATACGCTGAATCACAGAACAGCCTTTGCTTATATTTGTACTTGTTCAGCTAAATAATCAAAAGATCCATATTCCATATTCCTTGGGAAAAGACTGGGGACTAATAGTTTTGTTAGCTCTTCGAGCCAAAAGTTATTAGTATTATTTTAGTTACCTAAACATGTAAAGCCAAGCATGTAGTTTGGGAATAATCTGGATTTGTTTTTTCCCCCCCTCCAAAATAATGCAGTAAGAGAGAATTTAACTGTCCTTCAAATCAAATTAGACTAATGGTTGCATTGTTTCATTAGATTACATACATACCAGGGGTGGGTTTCAACCGGTTCGCGGCGGTCCCTGCGAACCGGTTGGTTGCTGAACCCGGAAGTAAGTAACTTCCGGGAACGGCGAAGGGTGCGCCTGCCCGCCCGCGGTCCTTACCCGGTTTTGACGAGTTCTGCGCTTCCACGCATGCGCAGGACGCATACAGCGCCTGCGCGATCGTCCAGGAGCAGCTGGAGCGTCGCGCAGACGCTAGTACGCATGCGTGCACCATGCACGTGCACAAGGACGCCGGCGGCCCCGTTCCAACCGAACCGGTTGGAACGGGGCGAGAAACCTACCCCTGATACATACATACATATATACATATGTATACGTATACGTATACGTATACATATACATATACCCATTGGCTTACATAGTTTGATGGCATATATGAAAGAAAAAACCTTCTTTGGTTCATTTCTTCGTGGCCTCATGGATACCTTCATGTAGTTTTCACTATCTAATCTGAACTAGCATCCTGATGCTCTCTAGAGGTCTCCCATTCAAATACTAATAAGGCCCATCCCAGTAGGATATATTATATCTGCTACTGGCTTTATGGGATTCTACAGTTCTTGAACCTCTACAGATTCCCCAAATCCTCATGCTGGCTACTCTAAATTTGAAGAGAAAATCTTGTCTATCTGAAGAGAGTTCTTCTTTACAGTTTTCTCTTAAAACACACACACACACACACAAACACACACACAGCACAAGATATTTACTTTGGGCAAAAAAAACCCCCAACCTATGAAGTTATATACACGTACTGGATTGTGTTTTTAGTGTTCCAAGATCTGTTATCCACTGTTGTTGCAAATTTGTACAACAAACATTGGGAAGTTCTGTTCCATGTTCGCAGAAATATTAGGATCCAGTGGATCATTACTATACAGAAATGATTGGGAGCTCTGGTTCTTCTATCCCTAACTTCTCTTGAGATGACAGAGATGGTCTGCAGGAAAACTGTTCAGTTGAATGCGGTGACAACATTTCACATAATTGATAGTTCAGTTTCCAATTGTGCAGAGTATTGTAGCTCATTAAACGGAGTGCAGTTATGATTTTCTACATCAACTCTATCAACTCAGGAATGGAGGGAGCAGATCCAAAATGTGCATTTTAATCTACCTTCAAAGTGTTGATTTCTTAAATCCCCCACCCGTCTTTGCAAGGCCAGAAATATAGCTAACATTTATTGATCTTGATGGGAATTAGAAAAGATAAAACTTTATTACAGGCAGAAGCCAGAAGTCTCAAGGGGAATTATTTCCTGGTCCTTTTTTTTAGGGTGATAGAAACATGAGATCCTTCTTTTGTTTTTAAAGGAATTATTTAAGGTAGTCTTTTATAACACAACCTTGTGTCAGCTTCCATTTACTCTGTGGCACAAAGATTGTAGTTCAGCAAATATTCTGGGATAAACTTTGGATTTTCAGTCATTATTATCTGTCAGACTAATGGAAGAACTTTTAAGTGGTCCATGTGCCAAGATGCTCTGGGGTTTTTCCAGTGGTGGGTTTCAATTTTTTTTAGAACCTCTTCTGTAGGTGTGGCCTGCTTTGTGGGAGTGGCTTGCTGGCCATGTGACTGTGTGGGCATGGCCAACTTGTAAAATGTGGTGAAACTCACTTAACAACGCTCTTGCTTAGCAACCAAAATGTTGGCTCAGGAACTCTGGCATTTGAAGCACTCAAGTCTTAAAGCTGTCAAGTTACAAGACCCTTGCACCCCTAACCCTTTAGAGAAAAAAACCCCAAGGGTGTTCAAACTTTACAGCTTTAAGACTTGTGGACTTCAACTCCCAGAATTCCTCCTCTCGCTCTTCATCTTGATGATGTCCGGACGGGCAGGGGGAGGGAGCTGGAACCGGTTCTAAATGGCACTGTAGATTTGTGGAACTTCCTCTATAGAAGAGGTTAGAACTGGCAGGAACCCACCCCTGGGGTTTTCTCACCTCATTAATGACTCTGCGCCTGTTAATCCACAGCTAGGCATTCTAGTTTATGTCAGGAGGAACTCTGTTCTTTTTAATATAAGTGATCAAAATAATAACATGGAATTAAATCACTTAGATAAGCGTTATCTAATATTAATTGGCTCTGGGTGAAACAAGTGTTGAGGTAGGCCGCTTTTGGCAATTTTAAACGAATCCTTAAACATTTCTGTACTCCCTGATCATTTAAGCTGTATTGGCCTTGTTATAAATTATTCATGCTTTATTAATTCAGCTCTATAGTTCTTTCAAAACAAATTTGAATAGATTTGTAAAAATAAGGTTTTTTTCTCACTAAATTATTAAACATTGGTGATTATTTTCCCAAATGTTTGTCCCTGGCTTATTTTCAAAACTTACATATACCAGCCTTGGCAAAACATTCCCACACAAAGTTCCATTGCAGATCAT